>NC_088227.1:6928192-7216980 GCF_036934945.1 Oncorhynchus masou masou
TTTTCTGTGGCTAAACCAACTTGGCTCGTAATTTAACAATTTTATTCGGATTTACAGGTGGCAAACACGTTTGTTATTAAGGCACATAAAAGTTCACATGTTCCAGTAGTCATTTCTGCCAAAAACACATTTTGATTTAAAAAAAGTTTATATTCAAATGCAGTCGTGACACGTGACATAGACCTACTTTCCTGAAACGAGTCACATATGAAGTTAATATACGGCACCACACAAACGTTTGGACACACCTAGTCATTTGAGATTTTCTTTCTTTTTACTATTGTCTACATTGTTGAATAATAGTGAAGACATCAAAACTATGAAATAACACATATGGAATCATGTAGTGACCGTGTTAAACAAAATATTTGAGTTTCTTCAAAGTAGCCACCCTTTGCCTTGATGACAGCTTTGCACACTTGGCATTATCTCAACCAGTTTGACCTGGAATGCTTTGCAAAAAGTGTTGAAGGAGTTACTAAATTTGCTGAGCACTTGTTGGCTGCTTTTCCTTCACTCTACGGTCCAACTCATCCCAAACCATATCAAATTGGGGTTGAGGTCGGGTGATTGTGGAGGCCAGGTCATCAGACCAAAGGACCGATTTCCACCGGTCTAATGTCCATTGCTTGTGTTTCTTGGGCCAAGCAAGTCGTCTCTTCTTATTGGTGTCCTTCAGTAGTGGTCTCATTGCAGCAATTTGACCAAGAAGACCTGATTCACACAGTCCTCTGAACAGTTGATGTTGAGATGTGTCTGTTACTTGAACTCTGTGAAGCATTTATTTGGGCTGCAATCTGAGGTTCAGTTGACTCTAATGAACTCATCCTCCGCTGCAGAGGTAACTCTGGGTCTTCCTGTGGTGGTCCTCATGAGAGACAGTTTCATCATAATACTTGATAGTTTTTGCGACTGCACTTGAAGAAAATTGAACTTTTCCATATTGACTGATCTTAAAGTAATGATGGACTGTCGTTTCTCTTTGCGTATTTGAGCTGTTCTTGCGATAATATGGGCTTGGTCTTTTACCAAATAGGGCTATATTCTGCTTTGAAGAAACTCAAATATAAAATATATTTTTATGTTTAACACTTTCGTTTACAACATGATTCCATATGTGTTATTTCAGAATGTTGATGTCTTCACTGTTACAATGTAGAAAATAGTCAAAATAATGAAAAACTCTAGAATAAGTAGGTCTATCCATCTATTGACTGGTACTGTATTTATTTAAAAAAATAAGAAGAATTTCAACCTCACTTCAACCTTAACCCTGAAACTAACCCCACATATATACACAACACACATTACCACCCCGCATGGTTGGCTCCAGGCATTTGACCTTTCAAGGGATGTGGAGACACATGTATCTTCTCAAGGGTCAAACGTGAAAGATCTAATGCAAGGTAGCTAGATGTTGATCTATGCGAAGATGTAGTGTTATTTTGAATAAGTAAGCATGACTGATCTTCTTTCACATTTGAACGCCATGAGAAGGATGACATAGAAACCATGTCTTTTTTTCTCTCCCCTCATGACACACACACTCTTTCAATCTCTCACACAGCAAACTAAAGGATTCCGAGTCCAGGAGCAGGGAGATGGCAGAGCAGCTGGAGAGCATGAAGAAGGACTTGGAGAGCCGCTCGGTCAAAGGTTGGCCAACCATGCTCTAACCCTGAACCTAACCTCTGGCCAACCATGCTCTAACCCTGAACCTAACCTCTGGCCATCCATGCATTACCCTTAAACTGTCCCTGGCATATGCCACCACCCACCAAATACATTGCCAACAAAAAGTATTCATACCCTTTGACTTTTTCCACATTTTGTTGTTTTACAGCCTGAATTCAAAATGTATTAAATTGATTTTTTTCTATCCCTCTACAAACAATACCCCATAATGATAAAGTGAAAACCCGTTTTAATAAATGTTTGCAAATGTATTGAAAATCAAATACAGAAATATCTAATTTACATAAGTATTCACACCCCTGAGTCAAATCAAATCAAATTTTATTTGTCACATACACATGGTTAGCAGATGTTAATGCGAGTGTAGCGAAATGCTTGTGCTTCTAGTTCCGACAATGCAGTAATAACCAACAAGTAATCTAACTAACAATTCCAAAACTACTGTCTTATACACAGTGTAAGGGGATAAAGAATATGTACATAAAGATATATGAATGAGCGGTGGCACAGAGCAGCACAGGCAAGATACAGTAGATGGTATCGAGTACAGTATATACATATGAGATGAGCATGCAAACAAAGTGGCATAGTTAGTGGCTAGTGATACATGTATTACTAGCCACTTTAACTATGCCACTTTGTTTGCATGCTCATCTCGTGTGTGTGTGCTGTGCTCGATACCATCTACTGTATCTTGCCTGTGCTGCTCTTTGCCATCGCGCATTTACAGCTGTGAGTTTTTCTGGGTAAGTCTCTCTAAGAGCTTTCCACACCTGGATTGTGCAACATTTAACCATTATACTTTTCAAAATTATTCAAGCTCTGTCACATTGGTTATTGATCATTGCTCGACAAACATTTTCAGGTCTTACCAGAGATTTTCAAGAATATTTAAGTTAGAACTGTAACTTAGCCACTTAGGAACATTCAGTGTCTTCTTGGTAAGCATCTCCAGTGTAGATTTGGCCTTGTGTTTTAGGTTATTGTCCTGCTGAAAGGTGAATTAATCTCCCAGTGCCTGGTGGAAAGCAGACTGCGCCAGGTTTTCCTCTAGGATTTTGCCCCCAGCTTAACTATATTCCGTGTATTTTGTATCCTGAAAAACTCCCCAGTCCTTAACGATTACAAGCATATCCATAACCTGATGCAGCCACCACTATGCTTGAAAATATGTAGATGGTACTCAGTAATATGTTGTATTGGATTTGCTACACACATTTGTTATTCAGAACAAAAAGTGAATTCCTTTGCCGCAGTGTTATTTTAGTGCCTTGTTGCAAACTGGAACGCATGCTTAACCTCTCTAGGGTATGTGGGACGCTAGCGTCCCACCTGGCCAACATCCAGTGAGATTGTAGAGTGCCAAATTCAAATACAGAAATACTCATTATAACAATTCAGAAAAGATACAACTATTAAACATTAGGTTTAAAGATTAACTTCTTGTGAATCCAACAACGGTGTCAGATTTAAAAATGCTTTACGGCGAAATCATACCTTACAATTATTTGAGAACATAACCCAGCAGACAAATCATTACAAACAGTAACCAGCCAATTAGAAGAGTTTCACAAGTCAGACATAGAGATTAAATGAATCACTTACCTTTGATCTTCATATGGTTGCACTCAGAAGACATTCATGTATTCAATAATTGTTCCTTTTATTCGATAAAGTTTCTCTTTATATCCGAAAACCTCCGTTTTCTTCAGTAATCCGCAGGCTCAAACGCAGTCACAAAATCCAAATTGTATCCGTAAAGTTCATAGAAACATGTAAACAATGTTTATATTCAAACCTCAGGTTGTTTTTAGGCTAAATAATCGATAATATTTCAACCGAACAATAACGTTGTTAAGATAAAAGGTAAACAAGAAAGGCACTCTCTGGTCCCGCGTATGAAAAAGCTCTGTGACACGGCAGGGTCCACTCATTCAGACTGCTCTTACTCCCTCATTTTTCAATGTCAATGGATACTGTAATAGCATTGAATAGAAAACTACAAATAAACAAAAATCCTACTTCCTGAATGGATTTCTCAGGTTTTCGCCTGCCAAATCAGTTATGTTATACTCACAGACATTATTTTAACAGTTTTGGAAACTTTAGTGTTTTCTATCCAAATATACTAATTATATGCATATCCTGGGCAGAAGGCAGTTTAATTTGGGCATGCTTTTCATCCAAAATTCCAAATGCTGCCCCCTACCCTAGAGAAGTTTTGCAAATGTTTACTCCTCAACTTATTTAGGCGTGCCATAATTAACAAATGGGTTAAATACTTATTGACTCAAGACATTTCAGCTTATATATATATATATATATGCCAGTGAAAAAAGAAAAATCTCAATTTAATCTATTTTTTTAATCAGACTGTAACACAACATATTGTGGAAGAAGTCGAGGGGTGTGAATACATTCTGAAGGTTCTCTAGGTTGTTAGCTTCTCTTGATCTGGACTAATATAAACAGTATTTGGTATACTATACTTCATATAATGTTGTATGATTGTATTGGTCGTACAGGTTTAGAATAAGGTTTTATTTGATCATAGGAGATGCACATACATCCATAACTTCTAACCTCTCAGTTATAAACAGAACATTACATTTCATTCTCTAGTTATGTCAGTTACATGTTTTCCTTCAACTGTACAAATATGAACAGTATTCCTCTCTACAATTGTTTAAATGCAGGCTATGAACATAATAGCTGACTGTCCTTCTCTTCTAAACACAGGGATGAAACTGCCTGATTTCCAGGACTCAATTTTCGAGTACTTCAACACCTCTCCCCTGGCCCATGACCTGACGTTCAGAGTGAGTGTCTCTCTGCACGTCTCTCTCCATCACATGTCCGTAACAAGCCTTAATAGCCACTGTCTCGCCGCCTCTGTGTGTATTGGTGGTGACAGGCCGGTGGGAGTTGATAAAGATATTTCAAAGGGTGGGAGACTTGGCACACAAACATAAACAGATACACACACACACAGACAGACTGGCTGGCGCTGTTGTCACACTCGCATTGTCAAACACATTTACACACACACTAAAATCCTTAGATGCAGTGATTGAGAGACACACAGTTCAACATGTGAGAGTGCCAAGCCCCGGAGTTCGTATCACCAAGCCCTCTGATGTGCTCAATCACCTCATCACCTCAAAGGACTTCAATAGCGCGGAGGGGGACGCGAACGGTATCATACTTCCTGACCCACAGAATACATCGGTGTTATGTTACCCATCAGCATATGGTAAGCCGATGCAGCCACCACGGTTTGGACAGGATCTGCAGTGAAAGTCAGTCATGAAAGGGAGGAACTGCACCGGAGAGAGTAGGGGTACAAGAAAGCTGGCCGTGACCTGAACTTAACGAGAGAGTAGCTAGTTTGGTTGAACTGTTTCCCCTCATTTTCATCTCAACGCAAACGTGAACTAGGGTTTTTTTCACCGCCTGGCTGCCTCAAGTTTGTAAAAAAAAAATGGTTTAGTCAGCATCGAAGTCACACCAGGTCAGCTTAAAGGCCCCAGAAACCCTGATTTAAGTGTTTGTTCAGAGGAAACTTATTTTGTCTCTGTTCCTTCTAGTCTCTTAGGGTCATAAATTGACACAGGATAAACCATCGGAAACGATGGTCTAATTATGTTCTCGCAGTAAACCCTGGTAAATTACCTTGTCAACTCTTGACCCCCTTGTGTTATTTTCTTTGTAAAATAAACCCCCGAAAAACCTGTGCTTTTTATTTTTTTGGTCCGTCTCGTGTGTCACCATTCCAAAAAAGGACTCGGTCTCTTCCTCGTCTGCATATGAAGTATGTTTGCTGCTCAAAGCTCCTTACCCCTTTTTCTCACAGTTAACCCCTAACCCGAGGGGTTGTGCTGCCAGCGTATAAAAAAGTCGGGAGGAAAGCATTGAGCTTCCTCCTGGTGTGTTGCCCTATTTTTAAGCAATTAGCCGTTATCCAGTAGCATGCTAATATGGACTAATGCTCCTGTCTTGTCTCATATAGTAGTGTGCATACTCTTATAGTTTGCACTTTTCCTAGTATTTCTATTGTTAATATTGTGAACAGGTTCGCTGCTACACGTTTAGTGAAATAAAATAACTTGTGATTAGCACAGGTTTTGGCTAATGCTAATTTAGCTAGAAGGATGTTATGCTAAAATAGACCTTTTCATAGCTGGTGGCACTCTTCTCCCCTAGTAAACCTCCCCCTAAACCTGCATAGCATGTGTTGGGCACTAAAAGGTTACTGAGCTGCTCCTCTAGAACGTGCTTCCTTATCAGAATCCCCACCGTTAGCATTAGCCGGCCCTCTAACGGCTAATACCGCTAATGCCAGTCATAACTCCTCAGTGGTGTAGCCAATCACCTCACAAAACCCTGTTAACTATTAGCATACTTTTATCTTCCTCCACAACTAACGACGAGTCAAAGGGAATAAAACCCTACAGCAGCACACTGAGATGAGCAGGACCTTTTCACTGTGTCTTTAGTCAGTGAATGAGTGGGAAGATATTTAACCTGCCTTTCATTTTACTTTCATTAAAAAGTGATTAGCGTCAGATACCTCCATGATTTCTCCTAATCTTGCCAATCTTTTTTCAAAAGTCAAAACCTTATCTGTGACACTGTTAGGCTATACGTGTTCAATGTAGACTACATAACGTTTCAGTTGATACGCTCTGTGGTTAAATTGACCATGGTTACGTGCAATTATTGTGTATAGTCAGGTCAATATAGTATTTCCTTTAAAGTGTTTAAATGCTTTGCAAAAATAACCATTTCCCTAATAATCATGTTTGCATCTGAAATCAGGCAACCTTATGGAACTTTTGATAAAAAAATCGGCACTCAAAATGAACGTTCTACCACAGTGACCACGTTATTTTTGCAAAGACTATGAGTTCGGACATATAAAGTTAGTTTTAAAACAATGATGCATTCTTTCAGTTTTCACAAATACACAACTGGAACACAGATGAAGCTGTTTACATGTCCTAATAATTTGAAAGATTGCTCAGAAAACCAGGTGTTTTAATCGGCGTATGCTTACCTCGATTATGACATTACGCCAATTAAGATAAGCAGAGTAAGGCGTTTACATGACTAATGCCATACGTGGCCTTCTGCCATAAGCAGTTTAATATTGTGTGTTCAATGTTAAACGTACTCACCGTTAGACTCTGAAGTGGGCCGTATACTGAAGGTTTCCCACAGATTAGTAGATCGACATCAAAATAGTGTATGATGACGTGTGTATAATACAGTATACTTATGTTTTAGACAATCCAGAGCCTTCAAAGTATTCACACCCCTTTACTTATTCCGCATTTTGTTGTGTTACAACCTGAATTTAACATGGAATGTGTCACAAATTTTACAAATTAATAAGAAATGGAAAGCTCAAATGTCTTAAGTCAATTAGTATTCAACCTCTTTGTAAATAAGTTCAGTAGTAACAATGTGCTTAACAAGTCATATAATAAGTTGCATGGACTCTGTGTGCAATAATAGTGTTTAAAATGATTTTTAAATAACTACCTCATCTCTGTTCCCCACACATACAATTATCTGTAAGGTCCCTCAGTTGAGCAGTGAAATTTAAACCGATTCATCCGAAGACCAGGGAGGTTTTCCAAAGCCTCACAAAGGAGGGCACCTATTGGTAGATGGGTAAAAAAAATGTAGAAAAGCAGACATTGAATAATCCTTTGAGCACGGTGAAGTTATTAATTACATTTTATTTGGTGTATCAATACACCCAGTCACTACAAAGATACAGACGTCCTTCCTAACTCAGTTGCCAGAGAGGAAGGAAAGCGCTCAGGGATTTCATCCGAAGGTCAATTGTGACTTTTAATAGCTGTGATGGGAGAAAACTGAGGATAGATCCACAACAGCATTGTAGTTACTTCACAATACCAACATAAATGACAGAGGGGGAAAAGAAGGAAGCCTGTAAAGAATACAAATATTCCAAAACATGCATCTGGTTAGCAATAAAGGTATTTTCAAGGACTCCCGAGTGGCGCGTTGCGGTCTAAGGCACTGCTTCTCAGTGCTAAAGACATCACTACAGACCCTGGTTCGATCCTGGGCTATATCACAACCGGTCATGATCGTGTTCCATAGGGTGGCGCACAATTGGCCCAGCGTCTTCTGTTTAGGGTGAGGGTGTGGCCGGGGTAGGCCGTCATTGTAAAATTAGTTCTTAACTGACTTGTAAATAAAAATAAGCCAATAAAGTAAAACTGCAACAAAACATGTGACAAAGAAATGTACTTTGTCCTGAATACAAAGGATTGTGTCACTGAGTACCACTCTTCGTATTTTCAAGCATGGTGGTGGCTGCATCATGTTATGGGTATTCTTGTCATTGGCAATTACTTTTTTTTGGTAAAAAGAAACAGAATAGAGTTAAGCACAGGCAAAATCCTAGAGGAAAACCTGGTTCAATCTGCTTTCCAACTGGCACTGGGAGACATTCACCTTTCAGCAGACAATCTAAAACACAAGGCCAAATATACACTGTAGTTGCTTACCAAGACGGCGTTAAATGTCCCTGAGTAGCCTAGTTACAGTTTAGACTTAAATCAGCAGGAAAATCTATGGCAAGACTTGAAAATGGCTGTCTAGCGATGATTAACAACCAACTTCAGAGCTTGAAGAATTTAGTAAATAATAATGTTCAAATATTGTACCCTCCATGTGTACAAAGCTCTTAGAGAATTACCCAGAAAGACTCACAGCTGTAATCATTGCCAAAGGCGATTCTAACATGTATTGACTCAGGGGTGTAAATACTTTGGTAAATAAACAATTATAGATTTAATTTTAAATATATTAACAAGGTTCTTAAAACAAGTTTTCACTTAGTCATTATGGGTTTTTGTGTGTGTATATGTGACAAAAAAAGCAATTTAATCCACTTTTAATTCAGGCTGTAACACAATAAAATGTGGAATAAGTCAGGAGGTGTGAATATTTTCTGAAGGCATTGTAAATATGGGCTGATGTATTTTAGTTTTATTCACAAAACCACATGAACTCCGTACATGTCCCTAGTATGCCTTCATGATGGTCAAATACTATTAGCGTTGACCATTCTTATGTGTGTGAGTTGGTGCAGGTGTTGTTGAGATTGTGTTCCTCGCCTCAGATACTGATACTCATTTATCAAAACACTAGTTAGTACACAAGTATTTGAGGAGAGGAACACGTCTGGACACAACACAAGCATTGAGACACTGGAAATTAGTACCACCCGCCCAGTACACAGACACACACACTTACTTGTCCTGTCATTCCTCTCCCTCCTCCAGAGCAGCTCTGTCAGCGAAATTGACTCCACGCCCCAGAAGTCCGACGTCCTCTCCTCGTCAATCTCTGTAGCATCCGAACAGGATGTGAGTGTCCTGTCTCTCACACACACTTACGTCCCGGTGCACATTCCTCCCATACATCCTTTCTTCATAGTCACTTTTCCAGTCAATTAATGAAATACATTTCTAGAATTAACATTTGACCTTAATCCTGAATGTAGCTCATTGAATGACTATCTTTTCCCAGTAAAGCGTAGTTCAGTTTCACAGTGTAGAACCAGAGGTATTTTCATTAGGGGTATGCAAAAGAAAATTGTGTTTCTTATTGGGCCACTCAATGTAGTCCCTCCCTGTTTCAGTAAATTATCTTCCATTTGGTGCCTTATGAACATGACTCAGCTCTATCCTTTTTCCAGTCTGACCTGCTGACTTGTGAACTTTGACCCCTCTCTCTCTCACAGGAGCCAGTCCCCAAGCCACCTGCTGCTGCCCCTGCTGTCCCGTCCCCTGTCTATCTGACATCGCTGCTGACCGCACCAAAGGTACCACCTGGCCACACACACACACGCTGTCAGGTAGTCTGTAATGCTTGGCTATGTATTGTTATCTCTCTCTTCTTGTGTGTTTGCCCGCAGCCCAAAGCTCACCATCTGAGCATCAAGACCTTCTCCAGCCCCACCCAGTGCACCCACTGTAGCTCTTTGATGGTGGGCCTCTTCCGCCAGGGCTACGCCTGCGAAGGTAGGTTTGATACACACGAACGACCACACTCTCCTCCGCCATTCTCGGTGAGTTGGGGGACTGAGGAAACTATGGGTAGCATTTTTTTCCGGCAAACACACACTGAGTAAACAAACTAACGTTTTAAATAAACAGCAGATCTGATAGTGCAGCTCGCCATTGTACTGCATGTATCCTCGTAAACCAATTCTCTCTCTCCCTCGATCTCGCCAGTGTGCTCCTTCATTTGCCACGTGTCCTGTAAGGACAACGCCCCCCTGGTGTGCCCCATCCCCCCCGAGCAGGCCAAGAGGCCACTGGGCATCGACGTACAGAGGGGCATCGGCACCGCCTACAAGGGCTTCGTCAGGGTGAGCACCTAGTGAAAGGTTATGAACATGCAGTCTGGCCGCATGATGTGCGAAATTCAGTTACATGATAATTCACTACTATCATTTTTGTATGTTGTATCTGATGTAATTCATGTTAATTTCATGTTTTAAGTATCCCTATACTTATTATGGTGCTTTCACTCTGTTATTAGTGTGCCTGTGCAGACGTTTCCCTTGTTGTTGGACCGGGCCTGAGTGGCACCTATGTACTGTGGAGATACTGTGAAGTGAACGGTGTTAAACTGGAACCTAGTCGTTGTGTCATTGGGAGTTAACAATCAAAACATCTCATTCTGTTCAGCTTAACAAGATGGGAACTGTAGCGTGTATTGGAATTGAACAACATAAACCGACCTCAATTGAAAGGTTGCTGCTCCCCTCTCCGTCAGATCCCCAAGCCCACGGGGGTAAAGAAGGGCTGGCAACGGGCATACGCTGTGGTGTGTGACTGTAGACTCTTCCTGTACGAGGTGCCTGAGGGCAAGTCCACCCAGCCAGGCGTGGTGACCAGTCAGGTCCTGGACCTCAGGTAGGATCTGTGTGTGTGTGTGTGGGGCGGGGTGGGTGTGTGTGTGTGTGTGTGTGTGTAACACTGTGTTCTGCGTATGTCCACAGGGATGAGGAGTTTTCCGTCAGCTCTGTCCTGGCCTCAGACGTCATCCACGCCACCCGAAAAGACGTCCCCTGCATATTCAGGGTAATCTTCTTACTGCAGCATGTGAAATGCTGTATGTCTATAGTTATTATATTGACCCTTTTTATAATATATTCCTACTATGGGATGATGTTTCCTATCGGAGAAAACCCAATAAACAATCTCTAAGTGAAGTCATACCTGTAACACGTTCTGAAGGATGTTGTAACGTTACTATGGAGCGTTGTATTGAATCATACACGTAATAAGTGTATCATAACACACTATCCTTCTTGTGAATGTTATTAGATTGATTACTCTATCATTTCACTCTAATCTACTGTTAATATGGGGTGTTTCATATGTCAAAGTCAATGCAAACAAAATTGAAATAAGAGTAATTAAACATGGGTTTATATAGCAGTTTCCTGCGGCATTTCCATGGAGACTTTACCGCCACACCAGTGTGTTGCCAGTGTTTGTTGAGCTACCCCCTACTTTTTTCATTTTCCGCCTGAAGACATACCCAAATCTAACAGCCTGTAGCTCAGGCACAGAACCAAGGATATGCATATTCTTGGTACCATTTGAAAGAAGACTCTCTGACGTTTGTGTAAATGTGAATTGAATGTAGGAGAATATAACAATATATCTGGTTTAGGTAATACAATGGAAAAAAAACATACGTTTTTATTTTTGTTTCATCATCTTTAAAATGAACAAGATAAAACAAACATTCAGATAGGATGATAGGGACAATTTCAGTGAAAAACATAAGAGGGCAACAGTACTTGTGCAAAGTTTCAGAATGATAACTTCCAAAATGAGTGTGCTACATGACATTTATCATGAAGTCACCCAGGTGTCCCACACAAGTAGCCCAAATGTACCCAAGTGGGGGGTGTATTCTAACACAAACACACCCCAAAAAATTGAGAAAAAAATATTAGGAAAAAAATATATAAATTTACAAAATAACATGGGTAAACTATTTACACACTTTCAATATTTGGAAGACCCTCAGTCCTCTATCAAATCAAATTTATTTATATAGCCCTTTGTACATCAGCTAATATCTCAAAGTGCTGTACAGAAACCCAGCATAAAACCCCAATCAGCAAGCAATGCAGGTGTAGAAGCACAGTGGCTCGGAAAAACTCCCTAGAAAGGCCAAAACCTAGGAAGAAACCTAGACAGGAACCAGGTTATGAGGGGTGGCCAGTCCTCTTCTGGTTGTGCTGGGTGGAGATTATAACAGAACATGGCCAAGATTTTCAAACGTTCATAGATGGCCAGCAGGGTCAAATAATAATAATCACAGTAGTTGTAGAGGGTGCAACAGGACAGCACCTCAATAATAAATATGAACAGTTCAGGGTTCCATAGCCGCAGGCAGAACAGTTGAAACTGGAACAGCAGCAAGGCCAGGTGGACTGGGGACAGCAAGGAGTCGTCATGCCAGGTATTCCTGAGGCATGGTCCTAGGGCTCAGGTCCTCCTCCGAGAGAGAGAAGAGAATTAGAGAGAGCATACTTAAATTCACACAGGACACCGGATAAGACAGAAGAAGTACTCCAGGTATAACAAACTGACCCTAGCCCCCTGACACAAACTACTGCAGCATAAATACTGGAGGCTGAGACAGGAAGGGTCAGGAGACACTGTGGCCCCATCCGATGAGACCCCCGGACAGAGCCAAACCGGAAGAATATAACCCCACCCACTTTGCCAAAGCTCTACACAATATTGTGCTGCTGATGCCTGGTGCCGTCACCAAGCATGTGGTGCAGGTGATCGGGGACTTCATCTTGCAAAGAACACATAGCGACGCCTCCATGCTGTGCCCTTTTGGCCCTGAGGCACATCCATACCTGCAGAAATAAATTTGGGCAGATGAACACTTGTGGCAGGAACAGAAGGGACAGAGGTAGAGTAGGTAGAACGTGGTGCAGTGGTGCTGCAGCCAGCAAGCTCCTTGATGAGCAGTTCTCTGAAGGCTTTGTGTGAGAGGAAGGGCCTTCCAAAGCTCTTAGCCATTTCCTTGTGTAGGATGAATGCATTCACCACAGCAATATCGATGAAATGATAGAAGAACGTATTGTACCATTTCATTGTCTTATGGAGAACATTGTAATAGCCTATCAGCGCATTTGATAGGTCCACACCTCCATGCTCTTGTTGTAGTCCTTTACTGCAGCTGGAATGGGGACATTTTTGGTGGTCCATGCCCCGGCACCGTCCTTCACACGCCTGACAACATGATCCCCATTGAAGGACTTGTGGATTGTTGTGCACATCACCACCTCTCTGGTATCCATCCACTTTACAAACAGCAGGCCATCTTCACGGATCCATCGCATGGTCCCCCGCTCAGCCTGCTTAGGCATGTCGTTCACCTTCGTCTTCGGAGAGCCCACCCTGTTGGTACGAATGGTGCCACAAGCCCACACTTCCCGCTTCCTAAGGTCTGCAAACAGGGTAGGGCTTGTGTAGAAGTTATCCACAAACAGTTTGTAGCCTTTCCCTAGCAGTTGAAAATCCAATAACTCCATTACAGAGTCATAGCTAAGTCCCTTACCGGTAGCAAAACTGTTCTTCCCCGCATAGACAAAAACATTGCATGTGTAGGCACACACAGAATCAGCCAACACAAACAGCTTGTAACCCCACTTGGTTGGTTTGTTTCTCATGTATTGTTTGAGGCCAATTCTGGCCTTTGAGGCTACCATCCTCTCATCTATTGACACATTCTGGGCTGGCTGAAAGTAGGTTTTGCAGGCCTCAACAGTGTTGTAGTAGAGAGGTTTTATTTTGCACAGTCTATCAAACGTTGCTGTGCCTCTCTTGTCATTCGCTTCATCAACCTTTGGGTCACTGATGTGAAGCGTATGTGAGAGAACCAGAAACCTTTTGCAGGACATAACAGTCATGGGGAAAGACAGTTGGTAGAGAGATGACGTTTTCCAGTAGTCCCTCAGGCTTTTCAGCTTCACCAGCCCCATGTAGACGACCAGTGAAAGGTAGCAGAAAAGGTCTGACTTGGATATGGGCTTCCGTGCTACTGTTTTGCCTGCTTGCTTCTTCTCCCCATACTTATTTGTGTTAGACACGAGCGAATCGACAACGGATTGGGTGAAAAACAGCTGAAAAAGCTGAAGGGGGCTGTAAGTCATACTCACCTGAGGTCCTGGCTCCCTTTTCGGCCTATATGTTGGTTGAGGTGGCTCCACATCATCTTCTAGGACAGTGTGCCAACGCCCTTCTGTCCCTCTGTTAGCGGGTGGTACACTTCCCCTCCTC
This sequence comes from Oncorhynchus masou masou, assembly GCF_036934945.1. Lineage (NCBI taxonomy): Eukaryota > Metazoa > Chordata > Actinopteri > Salmoniformes > Salmonidae > Oncorhynchus > Oncorhynchus masou. The sequence continues at coordinate 6,942,259 of NC_088227.1, forward strand.
CGCTTCTTTGTCAGTGCCTTCACACCTCTAGATGGCCCGGGAGGTGTGGAGCCGGAGACAACAGATATATATATATATATATATATATATATATATATATATATATATATATATAGAGTACAGGGAACATGAAGTGCTGTTCCATTTCACTTTGGCCATTGTAGTGGGCCTGCCTCAAATAGGCTATTTCATGTGGGGGTGGGGTGGAGCGGCAGACACACGCACCTCAACCATGCTCCCTCTAATCCATAATATGTCGACTGAGAGGAAGAAGCATGGTCGCTGTGTTGCGATGTGTGGGTTTGCTGTTACATTCTACTCCATTCCATTTTATATATAATATATACACACACACACAAACATAGGCTATGGGTCATTCACATACATACAAACATACGCATAGCCAATGTGTACTTTACACATTTCATTACATTTTTATATATTGGAAATAAAATGTTTTTAAAAGAATCACAAATAATATTTATACTATTAATTTCAAACAACTGCATTAGCAGAAACTTAGAACTTAGTTTTGGACTGGTAAGTTCTATGTCCTCACCGTTCAACAAATATGCTTCCATTTTGGAGTCATAGCTATGGTCGCTAGCTGAATCTGAATCTAAAAGAAGATCTGTTTCACTGTCACGATCAATTTCCTCTATAATTTTGTCTACATTCGTATATCTCGTCTTAATTTCGCTTTCCCTGACTTATTCGCCATGATGTTCGATATATAAACAGCTGAAGATGCGCGTTACCAAAAAGGGCTGTGCGTCACAAACTCGGCTCCTTCTAGTATGAATGTTCAATTTCCGTCTTTACACAGGAGTTTACTACATGGGTTGGTCTTCTAAGACATAAACGTTACCTATTTCCGTTTACCTCAGCTCATTGGCTATCAACCCAGCAAGATTTCAAGACCGTCAGTGTTCATTGGGTTAAAATACATTCAATCAACGAAACAGCGGGCAAATCTTTGGTGCACAATGTTGTCATTACTTTCTTCAAAACGGTTTCTTTCAGTCAATACGTCCTGCGAAATGACCCATCGGGTTTGATTGTGTTACAAACAAACCAGTTGATTGCAGTGAAACCAAACATGACTGGAAAAGTCACGTTCTGTGTGGGTTATTTACCTGGAATGTGTCGTCGAAAATGGAATGAGACGGAATTCACGACACAAGCGGTTCACAAAATGTTTCGTGTTAGGCTATAAAAACGGATTTTATCAAACAAAAGATCATTCATTGTGTAACAATGAGCATTGGAATTGCAAACAGACGAAGATCGTCAAAGGAAGACAATTTATTTTAATGCAGTTTGTGATTGTTACGCCTGTGCTGGATGAATGGTTGTTTTTTATGGGGCTCTATACTCAGATAATCACATCGTATTCTTTCGCAGTAAATCCTTTTTTAAATCTGACAACGCAGTTGGATTAGTAAGATTCTAGGCTTTCGATACATGTGAGACACTTGTTTTTTCATGAATGTTTAATGACTATTTATGTAGCGATCACCGTATGTTGTGGAATTTCAGTCCGCTACCGGGTTCCGTGCTCAGAGAGGTTAATAGTAACTGTCGTGTAATTGTGTCCATTAGGAGTGTGACACTGAACTTTGGGAGAGCAGAATCAACAACTTCTCACAAAGCAGTCTTAAGGATGCAGAAGGTGTTAAAGTTTGAACTTGGCCATTGTTTTGTAAATGCCAGCTAAAAAGTACCAGTGACCTGGCTTTTGCCCCAGGTGAAAGCAGGTTTTCCGGAGCCATGGCCCAGTGAAACAACGGGTTCCGGCCCACGTAGATGGAAACAGAAAAGTCTGAGCCTTTTGGGTAAAACACTGGGGTCCTGTATGGAAATGCACCATTGAAGGACCCAAAGACACTTCCTGTTATTATTAACCCTCGCCTCTGTCCCAGGTGACATCATCCCTGCTGAACTCGCCAGTGTGCGCCGCCTCCCTACTGGTGCTGGCGGAGAGCGAGGCGGAGAAGAGGAAGTGGGTTGGCATCCTGGAGGGCCTTCAGAGCATCCTGGCCAAGAACCGCCTCAGGAACTGCGTGGTGCACGTCATGCACGAGGCCTACGACTCGTCACTGCCCGCCATCAAGACCATGCTCTCCGCCGCCATCGTCGGTGAGTTGGAGGAAATGGGGAGACTGTATGTGACATTTACGTCTCACCAATACAACTGCGCTGTGTGTTTTTGTGTGTGTGCGAGGCATACGACTCGTCACTGTCTGCCATCAAGACCACACTCTCCATGATAAGTGAGTAAGGGACAGTGGGCCTCTTATCATTCGTGACCAGCAAGACATTTGTGTAAATCTTTTCTTCTGATTACAGCATTTACACAGTTTAGTAGCTGGAACAGGCAAAACAACAATATTCAAGGGTTAAATATTTGTTCAATCTCTTGTGGGTTTTGTTTATGCGTTTTTCATAGAAACAAATGTAAGGTATGTATTGATATATTAGTTCCAGAATGTGTGCAGGAAAAATGGAAAGAGAGCGAGGGAGAGAGAGGTCTATGCAGAGAATGTGTGAGTGTCAGAGAAAGTGTGACTGACTGCTCTTCTCTCTGCAGATCGAGAGCGTATCGCCCTGGGCACAGAGGAAGGCCTGTTTGTAGTGGAGGTCACCAGAGATGGTAAGAACATACTTATACGACATCAGGTCATATTCACCCATAGGCCGTTTTCACGTATGACATACAATACCCTGGTACGGTTTCCTGGCCGTTTTCACATGTGACATCCAGTACCTTGGTACGGTTTCCTGGCCGTTTTCACATATGACATCCAATACCTTGGTACGGTGTCCTGGCCGTTTTCACATATGACATCCAATACCTTGGTACTGTTTCCTGGCCGTTTTCACATATGACATCCAATACCTTGGTACGGTGTCCTGGCCGTTTTCACATATGACATCCAATACCTTGGTACTGTTTCCTGGCCGTTTTCACATATGACATCCAATACCTTGGTACGGTGTCCTGGCCGTTTTCACATATGACATCCAATACCTTGGTACGGATTCCTGGCCGTTTTCACATATGACATCCGATACCATGGTATGGATTCCTGGTGTTTTCACAGTTTGACATTCGATACCATGGTATGGATTCCTGGTGTTTTCACATATGACTTTCGATACCTTGGTACGGTTTCTTGGGCGTTTACACAGTTTGACATTCGATACCATGGTATGGGTTCCTGGTGTTTTCACTTATGACATTCCATACCATGGTACGGCTTCCTGGCCATTTTCACATATGACATCCCATACCATTGTACGGTTTCCTGGTGTTTTCACATATGACATTGGATACCATGGTACGGATTCCTGGTGTTTTCACATATGACATTCCATACCATGGTACGGATTCCTGGTGTTTTCACATATGACATTCGATACCATGGTATGGATTCCTGGTGTTTTCACATATGACATTCGATACCATGGTACGGATTCCTGGTGTTTTCACATATGACATTCGATACCATGGTATGGATTCCTGGTGATTTCACATATGACATCCGATACCATGGTACGGTTCTTGGGTGTTTACACAGTTTGACATTCCATACCATGGTACGGCTTCCTGGCCATTTTCACATATGACATTCGATACCATGGTACGGATTCCTGGTGTTTTCACATATGACATTCGATACCATGGTACGGATTCCTGGTGTTTTCACATATGACATTCGATACCATGGTATGGATTCCTGGTGATTTCACATATGACATCCGATACCATGGTACGGTTCTTGGGTGTTTACACAGTTTGACATTCCATACCATGGTACGGTTTCCTGGTGTTTTCACATGACATCCAATACCATGGTACGGATTCCTGGCCGTTTACACAGTTTGACATTCGATACCATGGTACCGTTTTTCTTGGTGTTTTCACATATGACATTCCATAGCATGGTTACGGTTTCCTGGGCGTTTTCATAGTTTGACAACCGTTTCCTGGAGCAGTTGTGAAAGTTTGACCATATACGGTGTGCTTTCACAAGACCTGAAAATCACAGTTTCATGGTGCAATTTGCCGAGATGTTCATTCTGCATGACAGTAGCAAGCTAGCTTGTTTACAACGGGCAAAAAAGTTCCACTCAACTGGCACGTCACAATACCTGTTACTTTGGTCCTGGATCTTGGACCCACCACAGGATTTGTTTCTACCCGAGTTCATTTACATCTCACAAATGCTCTATAGTGCAGATCATCAGCTCCATTATCTGGATCAAACAGAGATATGTGAGAGCTCCCATCGAGGCTCAGATGATATGAACATAACTGGTTTTGTGCACAGCAACATGCAGACTCCTCCATGCAGCTCAACATTTTTGAGTTCTATGATCACATGATGCTCTGCAGATGTTGATAGAATGACCACATCTGTTGATAAGCAACTGCTTGTTATGGTTAGGTTTAGAATACATGTAAGGTGTTAAGGTTAGAGCTAGGGTTAAGGTTAAGGTCAGTAGATAGTTAGTTGAAATGTTACGGATTGACTTTCCAAATAAGTTGTTAATGGGATATGTGAGATCACCCATAGAGGCTAAGATGATACGGAACATAATTCCAAATAATTTGTCAATAGCAAGAAGCCCAAACAGATAGAATATTTGACTAACACGTTCATTTCAACCCTTCTATCTATTATGTATGGGAATACGAATACTTTCCAAAATTAAAATCACTTGGAGCTGATTTGATGATGATTTTATTTGGCCCTTGTTAAAGGAATTAAATTGCTCTGTTTTAATACCCAATTAAAATTAAACACTCTGTCAATTCATAAGGATTTGTAATTCCCTTATTTTATAGTAATAGACAGAGCCCGGTCTTAAAGTCAAATAGCAGCCTTTATTCACGAGAGTACTGAACACGATACAGTTTACCACAGGTTATAAACTGAAAATGACGTCATTAGTTCCAACACCAACCCACGTCATCTCCGTTTCCAGTACAAAGGCTGTATCTCAAGTCTTCCCACATCCGTCTCCCTACCAATTTAATATAATTTACGAGTCAAGGTTTTCTTGTCTAGATAAGCATTCTAGCCAGTCTGATTCATTTGTACCAAGGAACAGACAGTCATTGTTCTAACTCTTGACCACATTCACACACATTATATTCAGCACTGAGCTCAAGAAAGAAAATTCATACATATACAGTAACATTTAGTATTCTGATATGTACATATACAGTAACGTAATAGTATTCTGATTAGTACATCCTGATTGAAATGTATACATAATTAGTCATTATAGATAAAAAATTCCCTTAACAGCCCTTCAAGTTTTCTGAGCAATTGTTGGACATAAGACTATAAAAACATCAAATCCGCTCCAAGTGATTTTAATTATTGTATTGACTCACGCACGGGCCGCCTGTTGGGGAGCCCTGCCCTACAAACTCCCCTGTTGACTCACCCCTCTCTCCCTCCTCCAGTGATTGTCCGTGCGGCTGACTGCAAGAAGGTGCACCAGATCGAGCTGATCCCAAAACAGAAGATGGTGGCCCTGCTGTGCGGACGCAACCGCCACGTGCACCTGCACCCCTGGGGGGCGCTGGAGGGGGCCGAGTCGGCCTTTGACATCAAGTTGACGGAGACCAAGGGCTGTCAGGCGCTGACCACCGGCGTGCTGTATCCCGGGGGACCCGCCTGCCTGCTGGCTGCCATCAAGCGCCAGGTCTCTATTTTATTTATGTATTTATTTACACATGCAGGCAAATTTAGTGACTAATGTAAAACAAAGTTAATAAAAGAGTTCCAATACAAAATAGTTCAAATTACATGTGAAGGTGAAGTTGTGACTTTTATAAGAAATGGGGGGGAAAGTCATAAGATTCCCCACTTCAAAACAAACAACATATAAAGGTAGCATCCATAAAGTCTTCATAAGAACTGCATCGATGCTTTGCATATCATTCATAAGCGAACTCATACTAGCTACATCAAAGGTGACATGAAAGGTCCTTTACATCTGCTGCTTTGCCTGAATGTAAAATGTCGCCCCTCTACCAGGTGCTGTGTTATGAGATCACCTGGGCCAAGCCGCACCACCGCAAGCTGTGGGAGGTGCAGGCCCCGGGGGTGGCCCAGTGGCTGGGCATGGTGCGTGAGCGCCTGTGCGTGGGCTACCCCTCGGGCTTCGCCCTGCTGGCCCTCCAGGGTGAGTCATCGCCCGTAAGCCTGGTGAGCCCCGGGGACCCGTCGCTTGCCTTCCTGGCCCAGCAGCCCCTGGACGCGCTGCACGCCCTGGAGGTGGGCACGGCTGAGCTGCTGCTCTGCTTCAGCCAGCTAGGCATCTATGTGGACCCCACAGGAAGGAGGAGCAGGGCCCAGGAACTGATGTGGCCCGCCACACCGCTAGCCTGCAGTACGTAGCGGTTTTGTTTTATTTTAAGTGGTTAAGTTGGGTTAGGCAAGGTTTGGAGAAGAAATGCAGTGGCCTTGCTGGTCTAACGGTAATGCTGCAGCAACTGGCACACACATCTATGGTTTCGGCATACGTTTGAATCCAGCCTACTGCTCTTTGACACAACTTCTCCCTGTCTTTCCCCACTGTCATGTTCTATCTTAAAATATACAGTGTGCTCCAAATGTATTGTGACAGTGATGTTGTTGTTTTGGCTCTGTACTCCAACACTTTGGATTTGAAATGATACAATGACTGAAGTTAAAATGCAGACTGTCAGCTTTACTTTGAGGGTGAACAGTTTAGCACTTTTAGTACATAATACCCCCATTTTAGGGGATAAAAGTTTGGGATAAATTCACTTACACTACCAGTCAAAAGTTTGGACACCTACTTGTTCCAGGTTTTTTTTTTTTTTTTTTTTTTTTTTTTTTTTCAAATGTAGGATAATAGTGAAGACAACAAAACAATGAAATAACACACATGGAATCGTAGGAACCAAAAGAGTGTTAAATCTAAATATATTTTATATTTGAGATTCTTCAAAGTAGCCACCCTTTGCCTTGACAGCTTTTCACACTCCTGGAATTATTGGTTACAACTGCCACGTCTTGGTGAGATGCAGAGTCGGTGAATGGATGATCTCCGCATGTGTGGTTCCTATTGTGAAGCATGGAGGAGGTGTGATGGTGTTTTACTCGTGACACTGTCTGTGATTTATTTAGAAGTTAAGGCACACTTAACCAGAATGACAGCATTCTGCAGTGATACGCCATCCCATCTGGTTTGCGCTTAGTGGGACATTTGTTGGCCCAAGCAAGTCCTCTTGTTATTATTGGAGTCCTTTAGTAGTGGTTCCTTTGCAGCAATTTGACCATGAAAGGCAGTTGATGTTGAGATGTCTGTTTCTTGAACTCTGTGAAGCATTTATTTAGTCTGCAATTTCTGAGGCTGTTAACTCTGATGAACTTATCCTCTGCAGCAGAGGTAACTGGAAGTTCTTCCTCTCCTGTGGCAGTCCTCATGAGAGACAGTTTCATCATAGTGCTTGATGGTTTTTTCAACTGCACTTTCAAAGTTCTTGAAATTTTTCGCATTGACTGACCTTCATGTCTTAAAGTAATGATGGACTGTTGTTTCTCTTTGCTTATTTGAGCTGTTCTTGACATAATATGGACTTGGTCTTTTACCAAATAGGGCTATCTTCTGTATACCACCCCTACCTTGTCACAACACAACTGATTGGCTCAAACACATTAAGAAGTAAAGAAATTCCACAAATGTACTTTTAACACGGCCCACCTGTTAATTGAAATGCATTCCAGGTGACTACCTCATGAAGCTGGTTGAGAAAATGCTTAGAGTGTGCAAAACTGACATCAAGGCAAAGGGTGGCTACTTTGAAGAATCTCAAATATATTTGGTTTGTTTAACACTTTTTTGGTAACTACATGATTCCATGTGTGTTATTTCATAGTGTTGATGTCTTCACTATTATTCTACAATGTAGAAAATAGTACAAATAAACTCTTGAATGAATAGGTGTGTCTTGACTGGTACTGTTTGTATAAAAATATTATTTTCACAATGTCGCCTCCAGATAATAGTGATAGAGACACCTTGGAACAGCCTATGTAGAATGCCTGAATGCTTGACACCAGAAATTGTTAGCTATCCGAAGGGGCACTAAAAGACAACATTTTTATATTATTGAAACATGAAAATGATCTGGTATATTGGATCCTTCAAATAGATTAAATTGTGGAGGCCTCTGTTTTTGCTTAGCATGCCTCCTGTGTGTCCTTCAGGCTCCAACTCGTCTTACCTGACGGTGTACAGCGAGTACGGAGTGGATGTGTTTGACATCCACACCACCGAGTGGGTCCAAACCATTTCACTGAGGAAGGTAAGAGTAGCTTTCCATGGTTACCCATCCATATCGCTCCTGCCAACTGATGAGTCTGGATTTGCCTCCCCAATGATTTCTAGATTGCAAACACATTCTCACCGTTCTGATTGGTCCCAGAAACTGATGGGTTAGGCCTGAACAGGCTTACATGATGGTGTGATTAACTTTGATACTCTGATTGGTTAAATTTGTTAGACGATCCTATCGCTGATTCATTTTTGTACAACGCCCCTCATTTTGAAGTCACACAAATGACTTGTAGGATTGCAGTTTCAGACTAAATGTGTGTAGCGATCGATAAATTAAATTCAGGTTGAGTCATCAGGCAAAAGAGCAGCGCTGCCCGTACAACAGTCTGGAATGTCCATCTGTATGTGTTGTGTGCGGTATGTCTAGTCTACGCTGTGTAGCTGTTAGCGACAATGCTAATGATAAACGGAAACCTGAAAAAACAAAATGAAGAAAACAGAATTTGGGGAAAAAACATAATGGAACCAGTCAAAAATCTGGATTTTATACGGCACCTAGTTCACTCTTATCTATTGAATTTGTGTCAATGGCATTACCATGCCCATGTAGAACAATGGTTCTGGTTGAACATAATGCTCTATTTCATGTTTGGAATCATTTTGATTAGTGGCACATTAAAAAAATCAGCCTTGCCTGCATGCAGAAGTGAGGTCTGCATTTTCTTGTGCATGTCACTAGATGTATTGTGAAATTACATTGTTGCCTTTGTGTCCCCCACTGCATGACTGCCTGTTGAAAGTACAGTGCCCCTGCATGGACGTGTGGTGTAAATGCACCAATGACGTTAAAAGGAATCTGTCACCAGTGTCTGCTGGTACAGTCGTGGCCAAAAGTTTTGAGAATGACACAAATATACATTTTCACGAAGTCTGCTGCCTCAGTTTGTATGATGGCAATTTGTATATACTCCAGAATCTTATGAAGAGTAATCAGATGAATTTTAATTAATTGCAAAGTCCCTTTTTGCCATGCAAATGAACTGAATCCCCCCAAAATATTTCCACTGCATTTCAGTCCTGCCACAAAAGGACCAGCTGACATCATGTCAGTGATTCTCTCCTGTTAATGAGGACAAGGCTGGAGATCACTCGTCATGCTGATTGAGTTCGAATAACAGACTGGAAGCTTCAAAAGGAGGGTGGTGCTTGGAATCATTGTTCTTCCTCTGTTAAACATGGTTACTTGCAAGGAAACACATGCATTCATCATTGCTTTACACAAAAAGGGCTTCACAGGCAAGGATATTGCTGCCAGTAAGATTGCACCTAAATCAACCATTTATTGGATAATCAAGAACTTCAAGGAGAGCGGTTCAATTGTTGTGAAGAATGCTTGTCCGGAGAAGACAAGGTGAGCACTACCATCAGTCCTGTCATGCCAACAGTAAAGAAACCTGAGACCATGTGTGGGGTTGCTTCTCAGCCAAGGGAGTGGACTCGCTCATAATTTTTGCCTAAGAACACAGCCATGAATAAAGAATGGTACCAACACATCCTCCGAAAGCAACCTCACCCAACCATCCAAGGAACAGTTTGGTGATGAACAATGCCTTTTCCAGCATGATGGAGCACCTTGCCACAAGGCAAAAGTGATAACTAAGTGGCTCGGGGAACAAAACATTGATATTTTGGGTCCATGGCCAGGAAACTCCCCAGACCTTAATCCCATTGAGAACTTGTGGTCAATCCTCAAGAGGCGGGTGGATAAACAAAACCCCACAAATTCTGACAAACTCCAAGAATTGATTATGCAAGAATGCACTGCCATCAGTCAGGATGTGGCCCAGACGTTAATTGACAGCATGCCAAGGAGGATTGCAGAGGTCTTGAAAAAGAAGGGTCAACACTGCAAATATTGACTATGCATCAACTTCATGTTATTGTCAATAAAAGCCTTTGACACTTATGAAATGCTTGTAATTATACTTAAGTATTTCATAGTAACATCTGAAAAAAATATCTAAAGACATTGTGGTAGCAGACTTTGTGAAAATTAATATTTGTGTCATTCTCAAAACTTTTGGCCACGACTGTATATACTGAGTGTACAAAGTAGAGGTCGACCGATTATGATTTTTCAAGCCGATATTGATTTATTGGAGGACCAAAAAAAGCCAATACCGATTAATCTGACGCTTTTAAAAAATAAAAATAAAAATTTATTTTTTTTTCCTTTTTTATTTGTATTTTCATTTTTTTATGATTTAAAAATATATATTTGTAATGAAAATTACAACAATACTGAATGAAAACTTTTTTATTTTAACTTAATATAATACATCAATAAAATCAATTTAGTCTCAAATAAATAATAAAACATGTTCATTTTGGTTTAAATAATGCAAAAACACAGTGTTGGAGAAGAAAGTAAAAGTTCAATATGTGCCATGTAAAAAAAGCTAACGTTTTAAATTCCTTGCTCAGAACATAAGAAAGCTGGTGGACTCCTTTTAACATGAGTCTTCAATATTCCCAGGTAAGAAGTTTTAGGTTGTAGTTATTATAGGACTTATAGGACTATTTCTCTCTACCATTTGTATTTCATATACCTTTAACTATTGGATGTTCTTATAGGCACTAGTATTGCCAGCCTAATCTCGGGAGTTGATAGGCTTCATAGTCATAAACAGCGCAATGCTTGAAGCACAGCAAAGAGCTGCTGGCAAATGCAGGAAAGTGCTGCTTGAATGAATGCTTATGAGCTTGCTGCTGCCTACCACCGCCTACCACTAGCTAGCAACTTACCTTGGCTCCTTGCTGCACTCACGTAACAGGTAGTCAGCCTGCCGCGCAGTCTCTTCGTGGAGCGCAATGTAATCGGTCATAATCGGTATCCAAAAATGCCGATTACGGATTGTTATGAAAACTTGAAATCGGCTCTAATTAATCGGCCATTCCTATTAATTGGTCGACCTCTAGTACAAAGCATGTCAGACTGACCAGGTGAAAGCTATGATCCCTTATTAAATCCACATAAATCAGCGTAGATGAAGGGGAAAAGGATTTTTAAGCTTTGAGACAATTGAGACATGGATTGTGTATGTGTGTATGACGGTGAATGGGCAAGACAAAAGATTTAAGTGCCTTTGGACGACGTATGGTAGTAGGAGCCAGGCACACCGGTTTGTGTCAAGAACTGCAACACTGCTGTGTTTTTCCACGCTGAATGGTCCACCACCAAAAGAACATCCAGCCAACTTGACACCTCTGTGGAAAGCATTGGAGTCAACATGGGCCAGCATCCCTGTGGAACGCTTTCGGGACCTTGTATTGATGAATTGAGATGGTTCTGAAGGCAAAGGGGGTAGGGTGCAACTCAATATTAGGGAAGGTGTTCTTAATGTTTTGTACACTCAGTGCCATGTGTCGATATGGTGTTGTAGCCTGTAAGATATTCATGAGCAGGCTAAATGAAATGTGTGAACAGGTGATCCACTACACACATTTGATCATGTTACATATTTAGACACATTGGCATTCAAAACTCACTTAGGCAGATGCATAGATTCTCACACACACACACACACACACACACACACACACACACACACACACACACACACACACACACACACACACACACACACACACAGCCACATCCCTCCAACTCCTGGAGACCTACAGTCCTGCAGGTTTTCACTCCAACCCTAATCTAGCTCACCTGATTCTAATAATTAGCTGGTTGATAAGTTGAACCAGGTTAGTTATAACTGGGTTGGATTGAAAACCTGCTGGAGGGTAACTCTCCAGGAACGGGGAGCCGAATGCCCCATCTTGGTGAGTGTATGAGAGGATGCGTGTTCTAATCTCGGGTGAGTGTTAAAAAGTGTGTGCACCCATGAGTGAGAAGAGTGTTTGTGTCTTCGTGCACTTGTGTTTTTACGCATCATGTGCATGTTTATGCCCCTTCATGCATGTATGAATGTGTGCATTTGTAGTGTGGATTGGTGTAACCCATGTCCCTGCCCCCTCAGATAAGGCCTCTAAATGTGGAGGGCAGTCTGAACCTGCTGGGCTCCGAACAACCACGCCTCATCTACTTCAGCAACAACTCCACAGGTACAAATACACCTCAATATACTCACTCACTTACATATGGCCCAATACACGACTATATCTCAATATACTCACTCAGTACATACAGTGCCTTATTCCACATTATTCCACAGCCTGAATTCAAAATGGATTTTAGATATATAATGAAAGGTAAAAAAAAAAATAATTATATGTATATATATATAAAAAAAAAAAAATGTTACCTTTTATTTAACTAGGCAAGTCAGTTAAGAACAATTTCTTATTTACAATGACAGCCTACCAAAAGGCAAAAGACCTACTGCGGGGTGACGGTGGCCTGGGATTAAAAATACAAATAAATTAAATACAAATATATAGGACAAAACACACATCACGACAAGAGAGACAACACAACACTACATAGAGGCCTAAAACAACAACATAGCATGGCAGCAACACATGACAACACAACATGGTAGCAGCACAAAACACGGTACAAACATTATTGGGCACAGACAACAGCACAAAGGGCAAGAAGGTAGAGACAACAATGCATTACATGAAGCAGCCACAACTGTCAGTAAGTGTGTCCATGATTGAGTCTTTAAATGAACAGATTGAGAACTGTCCAGTTTGAATGTTTATTGCAGCTCGTTCCAGTCGCTAACTGCAGCGAACTGAAAATACGAGCGGCTCAGGAATGTGTGTGCTTTGGGGACCTTTAACAGAATGTGACTGGCAGAATGGGTGTTGTATGTGGAGGATGAGGGCTGCAGTAGGTATCTCAGACGGGAAGTGAGGCCTAAGAGGGATTTATAAATAAGCATCAACCAGTGGGTCTTGCGCCGGGTATACAGAGATGGACAGTTTAAACAGGGGAATAGAGTGCAGTGATGTGTCCTATGAAGAGCATTGGTGGCAAATCTGATGGCCGAATGGTAAAGAACATCTAGCCGCTTGAGAACACCCTTACCTGCCAATCTATAAATTATGAATCTAGCATGGGTAGGATGGTCATCTGAATCAGGGTTAGTTTGGCAGCTGGAGTGAAAGAGGAGCGATTACGATAGCGGAAACCAAGTCTAGATTTAACCTTAGAGAACGCTTGTTGGACACTAAGAAAGCTTTGTTGTAGAGCATTTAACACAAAATCCGGGGAGGGGCAAGCTGAGTATAAGACTGTATCTGCAAATAAATGGATGAGTGAGCTTCCTGGTGCCTGAGCTATGTTGTTGATGTAAATTGAGAAGAGCGAAGGGCCTAGGATTGAGCCTTGGGTACTCCCTTGGTGACAGGCAGTGGCTGAGACAGCAGATTTACTGACTTTACAGCCATCTCCACAGAGGAACTCTGGAGCTGTCAGAGTGACCATTGGGTACTTGATCGCCTCCCTGACCAAGGCACTTCTCCCGATTGCCCGATTGCTCAGTTTGCCCGGGTGACTAGCTCTAGGAAGAGTCTTGGTTGTTCCCAGCATCTTCAATTTAAGAATGATGGAGGCCACTGTGTTCTTGGGGACCTTCAAAGCTGCAGAAATGTTTTGGTACCCTTCCCCAGATCTGTGCCTCGACACAATCCTGTGTCGGAGCTCTATGGACAATTCCTTCAACCTCATGGATTGGTTTTTGCTCTGACATGCACTGTCAACTGTCAGACCTTATATAGACAGGTGTGTGGCTTTCTAAATCATGTCCAATCAATCAAATTTACCACAGGTGGACTCCAATTCGAGTTGTAGAATGTGGAGACAGTAGTGGAGAGGGTAGTAAGTTTTAAGTTCCTCGGCGTACACATCACGGACAAACTGAATTGGTCCACCCACACAGACAGCGTCGTGAAGAAGGCGCTTCAACCTCAGGAGGCTGAAGAAATTCGGCTTGTCACCAAAAGCACTCTCGAACTTTCATAGATGCACAATCGAGAGCATCCTGTCGGGCTGTATCACCACCTGGTACGGCTCCTTTTGAAATGTTGTCGTTTCCAAGCCACACTTTTTGACAAAATCTTCATCAGCGCCACTCGAGAGTAGAACTTTGTCGGGCATCAGTCTTCAAAAGAACATAAAAAACAAAATATGCGATAGGAATGAAATATTACCACATGCATCAGTAAAAAATATTGAGCCTATTTAATGCAACCCTTGCTGTTAATAGATTGCAAAGCAGCAGCATACAACTGACCTAAACATTTGGAAATGATAACTATTCAATAAGAAAGATGGTTTGGTATGTTTTAAAAACGTAGAAACCAAGCTCGAGTTATCAGTGTTGCTCTGTCTCCTGGACAGAGTTGAAATATGTTGAAATACTAGTTAACTAGTGATTATGATTGATTAAGTTTAATGCTAGCTAGTAACTTACCTTGGCTTCTTACTGCATTTGCGTAACAGGCAGGCTCCTCGGGAAGCAGGTGGTTAGAGCGTTGAACTAGTTAACCGTAAGGTTGCAAGATTGAATCCCTGAGCTGACAAGGTAAAAATCTGTCGTTCTGCCCCTGAACAAGGTTGTTAACCCACCGTTCCTAGGCACTCATTGAAAATAAGAATGTGTTCTTAACTGAATTGCCTAGCTAAATAAAGTTGTAAAAGAAAAATCGGCAAAATCGGCATCAAAAAATACCGATATCCGATTGTTATGAAAACTTGAAATCGGCCCTAATTAATCGGCAATTCCGATTAATCGGTCTACCTCTAGTATGAACATAACAAGATTCAACAACTGAACAAGTTCCACGGACATGTGACTAACAGAAATGGAATAATGTGTCCCTGAACAAAGGGGGAGTCAAAATCAAAAGTAGCAGTCAGTATCTGGTGTGGCCACCAGCTGCATTAAGTACTGCAGTGCATCTCCTCCTCATGGACTGCACCAGATTTGCCAGTTCTTGCTGTGAGATGTTACCCCACTCTTCCACCAAGGCACCTGCAAGTTCCCGGACATTTCTGGGGGGAATGGCCCGAGCCCTCACCCTCTGATCCAACAGGTCCCAGATGTGCTCATTGGTATTGAGATCCGGGCTCTTCACTGGCCATGGCAGAACAATCACATTCCTGTCTTGCAGGAAATCACGCACAGAACAGTAGTATGTCTGGTGGCATTGTCATGCTGGAGGGTCATGTCAGGATGAGCCTGCAGGAAGGGTACCACATTAGGGAGGAGGATGTCTTCCCTTTAACGCACAGCGTTGATATTGCCTGCAATGACAACAAGCTCAGTCCGATGATGCTGTGACACACCGCCCCAGACCACGACGGACCCTCCACCTCCAAATCGATCCCGGGCCAGAGTACAGGCCTCGGTGTAACGCTCATTCGTGCGACGATGAACGCGAATCCGACCATCACCCCTCGTGAGACCAAACCACGACTCGTCAGTGAAGAGCACTTTTTGTCAGTGCTGTCTGGTCCAGCGACGGTGGGTTTGTGCCCATAGGCGACATTGTTGCCGGTGATGTCTTGTGAGAACCAGCCTTACAACAGGCCTACAAGCCCTCAGTCCAGCCTCTCTCAGCCTATTGTGGACTGTCTGAGTACTGATGGAGGGATTGTGCGTTCCTGGTGTAAGTCTTGTGTTGTTTCCATCCTGTACCTGTGATTTTCGAATGTACTGATTCTGTGCTGGTGTTACACATGGTCTGCCACTGCGAAGGCGATCAGCTGTCTGTCCTGTCTCCCTAGTGCTGTCTTAGGCGTCTCACAGTACGGACATTGCAATGTATTGCTCTGGCCACATCTGCAGTCCTCATGCCTCCTTGCAGCATGCCTGTCCTCATGCCTCCTTGCAGCAAGGCATGTTCTCCCAGATGAGCAGGGACCCTGGGCATCTTCTTTTTGGTGTCTTTCAGAGTCAGTAGAAAGGCCTCTTTCGTGTCCTAAGTTTTCATAATTGTGACCTTAATTGCCTACCGTCTAATGCTGTTAGTTTCTTAACAACTGTTCCACAGGTGCATGTTCATTAATTGTTTGTGGTTCATTGAACAAGCATGGGAAACAGTGTTTAAATCCTTTACAATGAAGGTCTGTAAAGTTATTTGGATTTTAATGTTTTATCTTTGAAAGACAGGGTCTGAGTTTATATCTGTTCGATCCTTTCCCTGTAGGTTTTACAGACACTCCCCACCACTTGGACGCAACCCTTCTAATTTAGTGTATCCTGCATGCGCAACCCATGTGGAGTTCCAGGTCTCTGGCAGCGTTAGGAACTGCTCTACAACATCCCTAGAGTACGACCCTACCTCACACAGGAAGTGGTGCCGATCCTAATCCAGGCATTTGTCCTCTCCTGTCTGGACTACTGCAACTCTCTGTTGACTGGGCTCCCCGCTTGTGCCATCAAACCCAACTTATCCAGAACGCAGCAGCCCATCTGGTTTTCAGCCTTCTCATGTTCTCTCATGTCAACCAGCTCCTCTGCACACTCCACTGGAAGCTCTCTTCCACTACAAGACCATGGTGTTTACCCCCGGAACAGCAAGAGGAACTGCCCCTCCCTACCGTCAGGCTACGCTCAAACCCTATACCCCAACCCGAGCACTCCGTTCTGCCACCTCAGTTTCTTGGCCTTCCCACCCCTATGGGAGGGCAGCTCCCACTGCCCAGTCCAAGCTCTTCTTTGTCCTGGCACCCCAATGTTTGAACCAGCTTCCCCCTGAAGTTAGGACAGCAGAGTCCCTGCCCTTTTTCCGAAAACATCTGAAACCCTACCGCTTCAAAGAGTACCTTAGATAATCACCCCCCTCACTAAGTTGCTCTGGATAAGAGCTTCTGCTAAATGATAAATATAAATGTAAAAGTGTGAGTGTCTGGACTAACCGTCATTGCTTCCTCTGTCCTTGTTTCCTCCACACCTTGCCTCTCCTTGAAAAGTGCATTAGAAAGTGCAATGTGCTTTGAGATGAGGAATGGAGGAAACAAGGAAAGAGTCTTAATTACATTGAGTGACCTCTGACCTTCTCATCTAATGGGTTTTAAGGAGACGAGGAGTGAGGAGGTGACTAATCAAGGAAATACAATTTAGATTATTCCAAGGAGAGAGGAAGCAAGTCTTTGACAGCTATTACCATTTTGTTGACTGTGCTAGACTGACTGACTGAGTTACCATAATACCCATGGCCTGTCCAGAAACAATCCCTAGCACCTACTGCCCAGAGTCTAGACACTTGTGGAGATCTGAGCTGGATTGATGGATGGTGACATGTGCCCTCTGGTAGGCTCAGTGAAATTGTGGCGGTGTTGCTTACACCTGTCCAAATCTGTCAGATCTCCACAAGTGTCTAGGGGTTAGGGGGTTGTTTCTGGACAGGACCACACAACGATTCAGGTGTGTGGTTCACGTACAGCATGACACTTGAGGCATTGGTTGTGTGTTTCATTTCATTGCTATAAAGTAAAACTGCAAAGAATGTAGCAATTGGCTTTTTGTCCTGAATACAGAGTGTGTTATGTTGGGGGCAAATCCAATACAACACATTACTGAGTACCAAGCATAGTGGTGGATGCTTCATGTTATGGGTATGCTTGTAATTGTTAGACTGGGGAGTTTTTCAGGATAAGAAATAGGGATTGGAGCTAAGCACAAGCAAAATCCTAGAGTCAAACCTTTTTCATTCTGCTTTCCATCAGACACTGGGAGATTTATTCACCTTTCACCAGGACAATAACCTAAAACACAAGGAAATATCTACACTGGTGTTGCATACCAAAAATACAGTAAATGTTCCTGAGTGGCCGAGTTAGTTTTGACTTAAAAATCTACTTGAAAATCAATGGTAAGATCTGAAAATGTTTGTCTAGCAATGATCAACAACCAATTTGACGGAGCGTGAAGAATTTCGAAAATGTTTCACAAACCAGGTGTGGAAAGCTCTTAAGCGACTTACCCAGAATGACTCACAGCTGTAATAACTGCCAAAGGTGCTTCTACAAAGTATTGACTCAAGGGTTGGAGATACTTATGTAAATGAGATATTTCTATTTCATTTTCAATGCATTTGCTAACATTTAAAACTAAAAATATATTTAAATCACTAATTTTGGGGTATTGTTTGCAGATTGGTGAGACATTTTTTCATTTAATCCATTTTGAATTTGTGTAGTAAGTCAAGGGGTATGAATACTTTGAGGGCACTGTATACAGTATCCCCAAATACACTCACCTACACCTTACCCAAGGTCGACTCAATGAAATGACGTTGCCATGAGCAGCCCCACAGATATTGAGTTGAGCGAGATGCATGACTTCAGTAACACACAGTATCTACCCATGTGCGTGGTTGGCTTCACACTGCTACAATGTGGAAGCCAGGAGGCAAAGTTGAGCCTCATGCTTCAACACTCTTAGTTGTTGAGGAAATTGACCCCCTATGCTATTTTTCTTTCTGCATATACATCATATCGCTGAGTCTACCTGTAATATACTTACTAACTATGCCTGAACTCACTACTACCTCCTCAGGCACAACTACACCTATACACAATATAGTCATTAACGAATCCTCAGGAGCATTCAGTACAGCTTCTCAATATAGTCTCTCTCCTCCAGAAGGTGACCTGGCCATCTCGGAGACGTCTGACAACAGTAAGAAGCTGATGATGAGGACGCGCAGCAAGAGGAAGTTCCTCTTCAAGGTCCCCGAGGAGGAGAGACTTCAGCAGAGGAGGTATCCTTTTTTTCCAATCCTTTTTATACTTGAATTGCCTTTTGGACTGTGAAGCAGTAAAGTAGAGATGGGAGACAGAAAGTAGGGGCATAGACAAGGGAGGTGTCAGGAGGTTGTTTGTGGTCCGGAGAGCGCTACTGCTCGACCAGACTCCAGCATCAGAGGAGGTAACATTACTCTGTTCACTCATCATTGTTATACCTTTCATACTAAGATGTTTTTCTGGAAAACATCATAATGCCAACTTTTTTCCGCCTTTTCTTTGTGTGACCGACCTGCTCGATTCGGTCTTATGTAGCAAAATTTGAAATGGTCTTTTTTTTACATTGGATAAAAGTAGAGACTCGGTATATCAGACACTACAGTTGAGGAACAATGGGGAAGTAATTCTGCTATGGAAGTTGATAAACTTAACTTTTGAGAAAATGGCTATAACTAGCTCTGAGATGAATAATATTACTACACAGGTCATACACATAATGTTAGCTAGCAAGCCAGCCAGCTAACCATAGTTAGCTAGCTAACAGTACGCTTTAACTTGAAATGAAAACGACTTTCTGACACGACATGTAATATCTGAAAAATGTAGCTAGCTAGACTATATTACCCATGGATATACATGATGATACAAGACATACATGGATGGACACTTCTTCCTCTGTCACAGATGTAATATCTGAAAAATGTAGCTAGCTAGACTATATTACCCATATACATGGATGGACACTTCTTCCTCTGTCACGGATGCCACGTTTTCCCTTCGTTTGAAGATGTCATCTGGAAACAGGTGTTTTACACAACAGCCTTCTCTGTGTTTCTTTCTGCATATTTGCAATCAAATGTCAGAATTTTCTCCATATCCTTAGCTATCATACCTAATCCACTGATCTCAAAACTCGGTCCTCCAGAAAGTGGAGAGCAACACTGATGCAGTTCTACTACGTGTTATCTTTCAAACAGCAGTGTTAGAAAGGATTACCTACACATACTGACCACCTCATATTATAGACAGAAGTGTGCTATATGGCAGACCAATCCAAACTCCTCTCGAGGCATGTCCAGCCCACCCATTATGTCAGCCAATCATGGCTAGCGGGAAGGTTCCTGTCTTTTTACGTGGCTAAACCGACTTGGCTCGTAATTTAACAATTTTATTCGGATTTACAGATGGCATGAAAGTTGACATGTTCCGGAAGGCATTTCTGATTTTTAAAAATACAATTAATTACATTCAAATGGCTCTCCTGTGAAGTAGTGATGCGCAACACAGTCCTAGTTTCATGAAACTAGTCACATATCGGTATCAAAGCCGAAACCTTTATTTCCGCCAAATGACCTAGTACGATCGTTTCGGTGAAGTTCTGCCTGCGGCTTAGTATGTAACATTGGCACGCACTACGCTCTTAAACTCTTGATGGTTGCTAAGGGCTACCCATTAATCATCCTCCTGCCAGTTCTAAACTTTGCAAGGCATGTCACTTCACCCATCTCTTCTCATAGCCCACCACTAAGCATGCACTGTTTTCTTACCCACAACTGGATAGATCCAAAAAATAATAATTGTGGGAATAAATAACACTGAATTATGAACATTTTGCTAATCAAATTGTTGCTTTCTGAAATTCCTAAACTCATCCAATCCTTGTAATAAATTGGAAGCAATAGTGTGGCCAACTAGATGATCATTTCAGTAGCTTTTTTTATTGGGACAGCGTCATCGCGTTGCTTGGGGACTCGTCTTGATAACTAAAATATGACATTTTTATAGATTTTTTTACTGAATGTCTGTTTGGATATTGGTTAGGCTGCAATCAGGCTAGGAAAAAGGGTGCTAAGTTGAGTGTTGCTCTTTTTTTTTTTTCTTTTTTTTTTTTAAACTAGGCAAGTCAGTTAAGAACAAATTCTTATTTTCAATGATGGCCTAGGAAAAGTGGGTTAACTGCCTGTTCAGGGGCAGATCATCTTGTCTAGTTTTCTCATTTATTAGAACATTTTGAAAGCTTATTTTGCTCTTCACTCGCAGTTGCATAATAGCCTAGACCTACTCCCGACCAAAAACCTGTTCACTGATAACCAATCAATGTGATTTTGTTTCACTGTATCTGTCAGTGTAGGCTATTTGGTTAATTGGTTTTTGGCTGGGCAAATAAATGGAGGTGGTATAGCTCATTCTGTCACTGATCAGAAGCATTTAGCTTGTGGCCTCTCGAGTGGTGCAGCAGTCTGAGGCACTGCATCGCAGGACTGGTGGTGACACTACAGACCCGGGTTTGATCCCAGACTGTGTCACAAACGGCCGTGACCTGGAGTCCCATAGGGCGGCACGCAATTGCCCAGGGGTCTGGGTGAGGGGAGGGTTTGGCCGGGCGGGGGGGGTGCTTTACTTAACTCATCGCGCTCTAGTGACTGCTTGTGGCGGACCGGGCTCCTGCAGGCTGACTTTAGTCGTCAGTTGAATAGTGTATCCTCTGACATACTGCAGTTGGGCAGTTAACCTACATCGATTATGGCAGCCCCCCGCACCTCTCTGATTCAGAGGGGTTGGGTTAAATGCTGAAGACACATTTCAGTTGAAGGCATTCAGTTGTACAACTGACTAGGTATCCCCCCTTTCCCCACATTGGTGCAGCTGGCTTCCAAGTTTAGTGGGCGGGTGTTAAGAAGCGTGGTTTGGCGGGTCATGTTTCGGAGGACACATGACTCTAACTTCGCCTCTCCCGAGCCCGTTGGGGAGTTGCAGCGATGATACGAGATCGTAATTGGATTTAGAAACATTTAGCATGCAATAATGTAGCCTAAATCAAGTGTTAGTGTCTATTATTTTAGCTCAATCACATGTAGGCAAGTCCAAACGTCTATGGAGGTTGTGAAATATGAACGAGACTCGCATGCTTTTGCTAATATTTTCTATCAGGATGAATGAAGGTAAGACCCCTCCGCCTGCTCCCTAACAAACAGAGTAGGAAAGAGATTTAAATAGATAAAGAAGCATGGGCCTCAAGCTCTGTTTGAAAATATAACTTGACACAAGTTGTGTGGGAAAAATATTTGTTGTATTTTATTCTGTTATATTCTATTATATTCTTAGTATAAAATACACTACATGGTCAAAAGTATGTGGACAACTCTTCAAATTTGTCTATTTCAGCAACACCCATGCTGACGGGTGTTTTAAAATCGAGCACACAACCATTCAATCTCTGTAGACAAGCGTTTGCAATATAATGGCCTGTACTGAAGAGCTCAATGACATTCAACGTGGCACCGTCATAGGATGCCACCTTTCCAACAACTCAGTTCGTCAAATTTCTGCACTGCTAGAGCTGCCCCGGTCAACTGTAAGTGCTGTTATTGTGAAGTGGAAACGTCTAGGAGCAACAACGGCTCAGCCGCGAGGCATTAGGCCACACAGAATGGGAATGCTGAAGCCCGGAGCATGTGAAAATCACCTGTCCTCGTTTGCAACACTTACTACTGAGTTCCAAACTGCCTCTGGAAGCAACTTCAGCACAATAACTGTTCGTCGAGAGCTTCATGACATGCGTTTCCATGGCCGAGCAGCCGCACACAAGCCGATGATCACCATTCGCAGTGCAGTGTCGGCTGGAGTGGTGTAAATACTCGCCGCCATTGGAGCACTGGAAACACTTTCTCTTGAGTGATGAATCACGCTTCACCATCTAGCAGACCTGCGAACAAATCTGTGTTTGGTTGCTGCCAGGAGAACGCTACCTGCATCTATGCTTCGTGACAACTGTAAAGTTTGGTGGATGAGGAATCCTGGTCTGGGGCTGTTTTTCATGGTTTGGGCCCCTTAGTTCCAGTGGAGGGAAATCTTAACACTACAGCATACAATGATTTTGATTTTGTGCTTCCAACTTTGGGGAAGGCCCTTTCAGGTTTCAGCATGACAATGCACCCCGTGCACAAAGCGATGTCCATACAGGAATGGTTTGTCGAGATCAGTAAGGAAGAACTTGACTGGCCTGTACAGAGCCCTTACCTCAATCCCATCGAACACCTTTGGGATGAATTGGAATGCAGACTGCGAGCCAGGCCTAATCGCACAACATCAGTGCCTGACCTCACTAATGGTCTTGTGGCTGAATGGAAGCAAGTCCCTGCAGGAATGTTCCAACATCTAGTGGAAAAGCTAGTGGAAAAGCATATGCAGATACTACTCCAAGAATGTTGGAAAAGCTTTCCAGGTGAAGCTGGTTGAGAGAATGCTTAGTGTGCAAAGCTCTCATCAAGGCAAATGGTGGCTACTTTGTAGAAATTAAAATGTAAAGTATATTTTGACTTGTTAAACACTTTTGGTTGCTACATGATTCCATATGTGTTATTTCATAGTTTTGATGTCTTCGCTATTATTCTACAATGTAGAAAATATAAAAAGAAAGAAAAACCTTTGAATTTGTAGGTGTCCAAACTTTAGACTGGTAATGTACGTCCGTGCACTCACTCATTCTCAGTTACACTCACAACTATTCACAATAATACATACTGACCATTGTTAACCACCTGTCTTGTGTTGACAGAGAGATGCTGAGGGACCCTGAGCTGAGATCCAAGATGATCTCTAACCCAATCAACTTCAACCACGTGGCACACATGGGCCCCGGCGACGGCATGCAGGTCCTCATGGATCTGCCTCTGGTAAGGGCCTCCACCTGTCAACACAGCTTGAGCCAAAATGTCTGCCTCATCCTGTATTCACAACCCACAAACAAAATGGCCTCCCAACCCCCTGATAAGCTTGCTGATATTGCGGGTGACAAAACAGGAGCCATAACAGCTGGATTCTAACGATCACAAGACACCGTTGGAGCCAAAATTGTGTCTCCTGGCATTTTCTGACAGCAGCAGCTCCTACTCCTAACTCCACAGAATAGCACTATACTACCTTCTAGATGTCACCCTTCTCCTACTTTCCACCATCCCTGCCCATGTTTTCCTCCTCCTTTTGGAGAATGACCCTAGAGTCCACACCCTCTTTCACTTTCTCCCTCCCTCTTTCCTCTCTCTGTTGTTCTCTGTGTCCTGTTTGTCATTTTTTTCCCTCTCTCTCACCCCCCGCCCGGCCCAGCAGCAGGGGAGCACCACCCCCCCCCCCCCATCCTCCCACCACCACACCCTGATCTCCCCACCGAGCAACTTGGAGCCTTGTGTCGGCTGACCTCTACCTGCAAAAAGAAACTTCCACCACCACCTACTTGCAGCAGCCTGCCCCAGTTTTTCTCCTCTCCCTCCACCTCCTCCCTAGGAAGGGTAGGCCTAACCTGACGCTTCCCACCCCTCCTGCCTCCTCCAATTACATATCTACACCCTATGCCAGGGTTACTGGTAGTCAAATACGAGCCTGGAGTACTGCTGGTTCTCATTTTCTCTCTTTGCTTGTTAGTTGATTGACTAACTTTATTTTTTAATTGGGCAGATTTACCTGGTGTCCCAGGTCTGAGTCAGTCCCTAATTAAAGGGAAATGATACAACTGGCTGTACTTCTACCCTTATGGCCTAGATTTGAGGAAAAGATCCCTATGCACTTGTGTGAATCTGAAGGTATGATCAATCATATTGCTTATCCCTATCTAACCGTTAGTCTCCACAAGTAAATAGGGAGTTGGTACGAGGGGTCGACTTGGGACCGGGCCTATTTCCAGTGTTCCTGCCACCCTCTCTCACCACGTCTTCCTTCTTCCCATTCCTTTCCCTTCTCGCTGTTCTTTTCTCCATTTGCTTAAGTGCAGTGAGTTTTTCGAAAGCTGGGGTGGTTTTATTTCGGCTGATGTCATATGAGTGTGTTTTTCTGTACCGGCTGCAGTGTGGTTGTGTGTTGTGATCTCTGCATATTTGTCATCTTAAAAACCGCAACATACTTGAAAAGCTTACCTTATGGTTTCAATGGAGAGAAAGATTTGAAACAAGGTCAATTTCATTAGTAGACAGCCGCCAACACCAAAAGTGAAGTAGACACTTCTCTCTGGCTATTTCCCCCCATATAATTCAGTGAAAACGGTACGTGTGACTTGTTTCAGTCAAACGAGGGACTTGCTGTGCATTTGGAGTTTATTTATCACAAAGTGCGTGTGTGTGTTTTTGTGTACAAGGCTGTTGTAAGTAAGCATTTCACGGTATGGTCTACACCTGTTGTATTCGGTACATGTGACAATAACAATTTGATTTGGTTTAATGTGTGAGCATCCATGTAAATGTCTTGACATTGTCTGCTCATGTACATGGGTCGTGTTCACTAGGCACCCAACGGAATTAGTCAATGAATTAGTCAATAAGAAACACAAATTTAAACATTTAAAAAAATGATTTCTGTTGTCTGTCCTAATGAGCATAAACCTGTTCACTCATATATTAAGGTCCTTCTATACCAATGGCTGTATTTGTCATTGTCTTACGGTCTTGTCTCTGTGTGTGTTGGTGACTGCGTTGCGGCACAGAGTGTGATGCATTCTTCTCAGGACGACCTGGCCAAGGATAAGCCCCGCCCGCTATCCAGTATCTCCCGGCAACAGAGGAGCAAGACCTACATCACCCGCACGGCCTCTGGTGAGAAGATCCCAAGCACACGCACCTTCCACATGTGAACACATACAACACATAATGCATACATTTCAACACACTCACTAGTAAATACATTCTCTCTCTCTGTCATTGATGCTAATGCTCTATGTCTGTGTGTGTGTCTCGCTGTGTGTGTGTCTCGCTGTGTGTGTGTCTCGCTGTGTGTGTGTGTCTCGCTGTGTGTGTGTGTGTGTGTCTCGCTGTGTGTGTGTGTGTGTGTGTCTCGCTGTGTGTGTGTGTGTGTCTCGCTGTGTGTGTGTGTGTGTCTCGCTGTGTGTGTGTGTGTGTCTCGCTGTGTGTGTGTGTGTGTGTCTCGCTGTGTGTGTGTGTGTGTGTCTCGCTGTGTGTGTGTGTGTGTGTCTCGCTGTGTGTGTGTGTGTGTGTCTCGCTGTGTGTGTGTGTGTCTCGCTGTGTGTGTGTGTGTGTGTGTGTCTCGCTGTGTGTGTGTGTGTGTGTGTCTCGCTGTGTGTGTGTGTGTGTGTCTCGCTGTGTGTGTGTGTGTCTCGCTGTGTGTGTGTGTGTGTGTGTGTCTCGCTGTGTGTGTGTGTGTGTGTGTGTCTCGCTGTGTGTGTGTGTGTGTGTGTCTCGCTGTGTGTGTGTGTGTGTGTCTCGCTGTGTGTGTGTGTGTGTCTCGCTGTGTGTGTGTGTGTGTCTCTCTGTGTGTGTGTGTGTGTGTGTCTCGCTGTGTGTGTGTGTGTGTGTCTCGCTGTGTGTGTGTGTGTGTGTGTCTCGCTGTGTGTGTCTCGCTGTGTGTGTGTGTCTCGCTGTGTGTGTGTGTGTGTGTGTCTCGCTGTGTGTGTCTCGCTGTGTGTGTGTGTCTCGCTGTGTGTGTGTGTCTCGCTGTGTGTGTGTGTCTCGCTGTGTGTGTGTGTGTCTCGCTGTGTGTGTGTGTGTCTCGCTGTGTGTGTGTGTGTGTCTCGCTGTGTGTGTGTGTGTCTCGCTGTGTGTGTGTGTGTCTCGCTGTGTGTGTGTGTGTCTCGCTGTGTGTGTGTGTGTCTCGCTGTGTGTGTGTGTCTCGCTGTGTGTGTGTGTGTCTCGCTGTGTGTGTGTGTGTCTCGCTGTGTGTGTGTGTGTGTGTGTCTCGCTGTGTGTGTGTGTGTCTCGCTGTGTGTGTGTGTGTCTCGCTGTGTGTGTGTGTGTCTCGCTGTGTGTGTGTGTGTATGTGTCTCGCTGTGTGTGTGTCTCGCTGTGTGTGTGTGTGTGTCTCGCTGTGTGTGTGTGTCTCGGGGTGTGTGTGTGTCTCGGGGTGTGTGTGTGTGTCTCGGGGTGTGTGTGTGTCTCGGGGTGTGTGTCATGAAGGAGGTGCAGACATTGGAGGAGCAGGATCGTCGCGGAACATCTCCAACCCAGACGGGGACTTTGAGAGAGAGGTAAAGACCCCAGACTTCGCACACACACTGACTGTTCCATTAAATCACTCACATGTACTCAATCTATGCCCCTCTCTTTTCCCTGTCTATCCCACATCCTCTGTTACATTAAATTCAACTATCTTCCTAGGTATGATGACACATCCTCTGTTACATTAAATTCAACTATCTTCCTAGGTATGATGACACATTCTCTGTTACATTAAATTCAACTATATTCCTGGGTATGATGACACATTCTCTGTTACATTAAATTCAACTCTATTCCTGGGTATGATGACACATTCTCTATTACATCACATTCTCTGTTACATTAAATTCAACTATCTTCCTGGGTATGATAACACATTCTCTATTACATTAAATTCAACTCTATTCCTGGGTATGATGACACATTCTCTATTACATCACATTCTCTGTTACATTAAATTCAACTCTATTCCTGGGTATGATGACACATTCTCTATTACATCACATTCTCTATTACATTAAATTCAACTATCTTCCTGGGTATGATGACACATTCTCTATTACATCACATTCTCTATTACATCACATTCTCTATTACATTAAATTCAACTATCTTCCTGGGTATGATGACACATTCTCTGTTACATTAAATTCAACTATCTTCCTGGGTATGATGACACATTCTCTGTTACATTAAATTCAACTATCTTCCTGGGTATGATGACACATTCTCTGTTACATTAAATTCAACTATCTTCCTGGGTATGATGACACATTCTCTGTTACATCACATTCTCTATTACATCACATTCTCTATTACATTAAATTCAACTGTCTTCCTGGGTATGATAACACATTCTCTATTACATCACATTCTCTATTACATTAAATTCAACTATCTTCCTGGGTATGATGACACATTCTCTATTACATCACATTCTCTATTACATTAAATTCAACTATCTTCCTGGGTATGATGACACATTCTCTATTACATCACATTCTCTGTTACATTAAATTCAACTATATATTCCTGGGTATGATAACACATTCTGGGAAGTACAGACACAGGTTAGGCAGGCTGATTGAGGTAGTATGTACATGTAGATATGGTTAAAGTGACTATGAATAGGCCCCCGGGGTGGCGCCGTGGTTAAGGGTGCTGTACTGCAGCGCCAGCTGTGCCATCAGAGACCCTGGGTTCGCGCCCAGGCTCTGTCGTAACCGACTGGGACGCCTGTTGGGCGACGCACAATTGGCCTAGCGTCGTCCGGGTTAGGAAGGGCTTGGTCGGTAGGGATGTCCTTGTCTCATCGCACACCAGCGACTCCTGTGGCGGGCCGGGCGCAGTGCGCGCTAACCAAGTTTGCCAGGTGCACGGTGTTTCCTCCGACACATTGGTGCGGCTGGCTTCCGGGTTGTGCGCTGTGTTAAGAAACAGTGCGGTTAGGTTGGGTTGTGTATCGGAGGATGCATGACTTTCAACCTTTGTCTCTTCCGAGCCCGTACGGGAGTTGTCATTTTAGACAATTAGAATGATTTCTCAGAAAACCAGCTGTTTTAATCAGTGTATGCTTACTCTGCCAATTAAGATACACAACATCACCAAAAGTATGTGTACACCTGCTCGTTCAACATCTCATTCCAAAATCATAGGCATTAATATGGAGTTGGTCCCCCCTTTGCTGCTATAACAGCTTCCACTCTTCTGGGAAGACTTTCCACTAGATGTTGGAACATTGCTGCTATAATAGCCTCCACTCTTCTGGGAAGGCTTTCCACTAGATGTTGGAACATTGCTGCTACAATAGCCTCCACTCTTCTGGGAAGGTTTTCCACTAGATGTTAGAACTAGATGTTGGCATTCCAATTCATCCCAAGGTTTTTGATGGGGTTGAGGTCAGGACTGTGCAGGCCACCGATCTCACCAAACCATTTCTGTATGGACCTGGCTTTGTGCACGGGGCATTGTCTTGCTGAAAACAGGAAAGGGTCTTCCCCAAACTGTTGCCACAAAGTTGGAAGCCCATGTTGGAAAGGTGCCATGTTGAAAGTCACTGAGACATTCGGCTGCCAATGTTTGTCTATGGAGATTGCATGGCTGTGTGCTGGATCTTATACACCTGTCAGAAACGGGTGTGGCTGAAACAGCCAAATCCACTCATTTGAAAGGGTGTCCACATAGTGTAAGTGGAGTAGGTGTTTACATGAACTATTTCCTTGCTCTAACTACTGCCATAATCAGTTTAATATCGAATTATGAGTGTGCATGTAAACATACTCACTGTTTTCACATGCTAACATTTTAGCATTTGCAGCACAAATCCCATTCAAGTCATGAAACCAATATTAGCCTTTTTCGCACGTTATGTCCAAATAATCCGAAAGTATCTCAAATTGATTGTTAATAAAGCTCAACAAAATCACTTGTAGACGTGATGTACGAAAAAAACTAATATCGGTCCCATGACTTGAATGGGATTTGTGCCACAAATGCCAGAGAAACTAAACCAAAGCATGGATTGCTGTCATACCATAGACTGCTGACAGGCTAAAGAAACCAATATGTAATATAATCCATCTTTACCATTAACACTCTCTCTCTTCCCTCAGCCGGACTGGGACTCCACCAAGCACTCCACGCCCTCCAACAGCCCCAACTCTCTCCACCGCAGCCAGCTAACGCTGGATGGCCTGGAACACGCCCTGGACGGCTGAGGACCCCACCACCCTACACACACACACATAATACGTGCTTAAATCACTCAACGCACCTACATTCAACATAAAACTTGTGTATCACTGCAGAAGTGCCAAGAACGGACTGTGCCCCCCATCCTGATTTTAGATTAACGTTTTGGTTCCCCCCCATTCCTACTTGTCGTCTTTCCTCTCTTCCTTTTCACTTTGTTAAGGGAGGGTGCCACCATGTACACTCCACAGCACTACTAGCAATCCTGTGCTGACATCTCTCCCTAACACACACACACACACACCTCTCCAGTTCCCTGTTGGGGGAGACACCCATTTTCCTATGAGTTTTTATGGGTTATTCATACTTAGTTTAGGTTATTGATACATAGATGCATGCGATGACCGAATTAAAAACCAAGATCAATGACGATAGGACACTCGCAGGGGGAAAAAGCGTTCATGATGAACTCCTAATCATAGGTATATGTTTGTGTTTCTAAACAAAGATTAGAGAATGAAGAAAAGAGTGAAGGATAACTTTATGTTTTAAACTATATAGTATGGGGTACACACAACTGAACAGTGAAAGAAAGGGCAACCTTCTTCAAAGGGACCATAAAACCACCCCCCCACATTCCAGACCCTGTCATACTGGTGTTGTAACCCTTATTGAGCTGTTCCCGGACTAGTGGCCATTAATTTGAGAGCAGTCCCTACCCAGGGGACGAGCTGCCACTCAACAGACTGCAGGAGTTTTACTGTTAAGCTAAACCAGTGGGCATCTTTTACAGCAATTACACATCTCCCGCCAGTCTTTATAACGTGCATTGGTTTTAACTTCGATTTTTTTGCTATAAAAGTGTAGTTGGCAAAACCAATGCGCCATAGCCACATAATCATGAGACTAAGACATGGTGGGAGTCTGAACAGTGAAAAGGACTACAACTCACAAGCTGCTGCTGTCGTTTGCTATGTTTATATAAGTATGTGTGAGAAGAGCCGCTCACCATCGAGAGAGAACCTCCTGGACGAGGGCCCTTCATTTTTAACCGTTCAATCATGAGCCTAGTTCAATGTAAAAAAGCGGAGGTGTAGTCATAGCGCCAAACCGCCATGAGGGGCATGTGAATAGTGGTCTTCAATTGAGGGACGTTTCATTGTACAGCAAGAGTGTGAGATGCAGTACAGGCATATCCAGTTTAATCACTAGTGTGCCTTTAGTGCCATTTTCTTTTTTTGTCTTGCAGCACCACATTCAGATCCATTACTGAAGTGACTTTAACTCTGCAGGCCATCGGTGAGGGGGGGGGGGGGGTTCAGAAACACTATTAAACTTGCACATGTTTTAATCCCAGGAAAATCCTCTTTGATTTTGTCAGTGATCTTTTATTTTGCTTTTTTTCCTGGTCTTTTCAGCTCTCTGAAAATGTGACTTTTTTTTCTTTTCGAAACACTACTACTTTTTTTCCTCTTAAATCACCAGTTGAAATCTTTGTAATTATTGAATTGTTAGCAACAAACATGTGAACAGAAAATAAAAT
Organism: Oncorhynchus masou masou; assembly: GCF_036934945.1. NCBI lineage: Eukaryota > Metazoa > Chordata > Actinopteri > Salmoniformes > Salmonidae > Oncorhynchus > Oncorhynchus masou. The sequence goes on from NC_088227.1 coordinate 6,973,475, forward strand.
AATATCTGTTGTGCTTTGCTTGTCTCTGTGTGTGCTGTTTTTTCTATACTGTATTATATATGGATTATTTCATGTATTTTCATCACCTAAAAAAACACTACTTTAATGCTATGAATTTATTTTATTTTTTAATTGTGATTTGTGAAAAATGTCTAGAAAATGATGAATTAATGAAAAAAACATGAATGGGTAAAAGTTCATGAGAAGTACAGTTGAAGTCGGAAGTTTACATACACCTAGGTTGGAGTCATTAAAACTAGTTTTTCAACCACTCCACAAACGTCGTTAACAAACTATAGTTTTGGGAAGTCTGCTAGGACATCTACTTTGTGCATGACACAAGTATTTCTTCCAATAATTGTTTACAGACAGATTTTCACTTATAATTCACTGTATCACAATTCCAGTGGGTCAGAAGTTTACATACACTAAGTTCACTGTACCTTTAAACAGCTTGGAAAATGCCTTGCCTCTTTGCTTGACATCATGGGGAAATCAAGAGAAATCAGCCAAGACCACAGAACAAAAATGTAGACCTCCACAAGTCTGGTTCATCCTTGGGAGCAATTTCTAAACTCCTGAAGGTACCACGTTCATCTGTACAAACAATAGTATGCAAGTATAAACACCATGGGACCACGCAGCCATCACACCACTCAGGAAGGAGATGCGTTCTGTCTCCTAGAGATTAATGTACTTTGGTGTGAAAATCAATCCCAGAACACCAGCAAAGGATCTTGTGAAGATGCTGGAGGAAACAGGTACTATATCGACTTAACCTGAGAGGCCGCTCAGCAAGGAAGAAGCCACTGCTCTAAAACCACCATAAAAAAGCCAGACTACGGTTTGCAACTGCACATGGGGACAAAGATCATAGTTTTTGGAGAAATGTCTTCTGGTCTGATGAAACAAAAAAAGAATTGTTTGGCCATAATGACCATTGTTATGTTTGGAGGAAAAAGAGGGAGGCTTGCAAGCCGAAGAACACCATCCTAACCGTGAAGCACGGGGGTGGCAGCATCGTGTTGTGGGGGTGCTTTGCTGCAGGAGGGACTGGTGCGCCTCACAAAATAGATGGCATCATGAGGATATATTGAAGCAACATCTCAAGACATCAGTCAGGAAGTTAAAGCTTGGTCTTCCAAATGGACAATGACCCCAAGCATAATTCCAAAGTTGTGGCAATATGGCTTAAGGACAACAAAGTCAAGGTATTGGAGTGCCCCTCACAAAGCCCTGACCTCAATCCTATAGAAGATTTGTGGGCAGAACTGAAAAAGCGTGTACGAGCAAGGAGGCCTACAAACCTGACTTAGTTACACCAGCTCTGTCAGGAGGAATGGGCCAAAATTCACCCAACTTATTGTGGGAAGCTTGTTGAAGGCTACCCGAAACGTTTGACCCAAGTTAAACAATTTAAAGGCAATGCTACCAAATACTAATTGAGTGTATGTAAACTTCTGACCCACTGGGAATGTGATGAAAGAAATAAAAGCTGAAATAAATCATTCTCTACTATTATTCTGACTTTTCACATTCTTAAAATAAAGTGGTGATCCTAAGTGACCTAAGACATATTTACTAGGATTAAACGTCAGGAACTGTGAAAAACTGAGTTTAAATGCATTTGGCTAAGGTGTATGTAAACTTCTGACTTCAACTGTAAAATGTGTTTTTATATTTTTTTTAAATTGCAAACATTTCTAAAAACCTGTTTTTGCTTTGTCAAAATGTAATACGTTTTAGAATAAGGTTGTAACAGAATGTGGAAAAAGTGGGTGTGAATACTTTCAGAATGAGCATTCCAATGTACAGTCGGTTGCGAAAGTATTCACCCCCTTGGCATTTTTCCTATTTTGTTGCCTTACAACCTGGAATTAAAACCAATATTTGGGGGTTTGTATCATTTGATTTACACAATGTACCTACCACTTTGAAGGTGCAAAATATTTATTGTGAAGCAAACAAAAATGAAAACCTATAATAACGATTCATACTTTGTCGAGCCACCTTTTGCAGCAATTACAGCTGCAAGTCTCTTGGGGTATGTCTCTATAAACTTGGCAAATCTAGCCATTGGGATTTTTGCCCATTCTTCAAGGCAAAACTGCTCCAGCTCCTTCAAGTTGGATGGGTTCCACAGGTGTACGGGAATCTTTAAGTCATACCACAGACTCTCAATTGGATTTAGGTCTGGGCTTTGACTATGCCATTTAAAACATATTTCCCCTTAAACCACTCAAGTGTTGCTTTAGCAGTATGCTTAGGGTCATTGTCCCGCTGGAAGGTGAACCTACGTCCCAGTCTCAAATCTCAGGGAAGACAAACAGGTGTCCCTCAAGAATTTCCCTGTATTTAGTGCCATCCATCATTCTTTCAATTCTGACCAGTTTTCCAGTCCCTACCAATGGAAAAACATCCCCACAGCATGATGCTGGCACCAACATGCTTCACTGTGGGGATGGTGTTCTCGGGGTGATGAGAGGTGTTGGGTTTGCCCCAGACAGTATTTTCCTTGATGGCCAAAAAGCTACATTTTAGTTTCATCTGACCAGCATACCTTTTTCCATGCATTTGTGGTCTCCAACATGCCTTTTGGTGAACACCAAATGTGTTCGCTTATTTTTTTCTTTAACTTCATTGGGATAGGGGGCAGTATTTTCACTTTTGGATGAATAGTGTGCCCAGAGTGAACTGCCTCCTACTCAGTACCAGATGCTAATACATGCATATTATTATTAGTATTGGATAGAAAACACTGAAGTTTATAAAACTGTTTGAATGATGTCTGTGAGTATAACAGAACTCATATGGCAGGCAAAAACCTGAAAAAAAATCCAAACAGGACGTGGGAAATCTGAGGTTTGTAGTTTTTGAACTCAGCCCTATTGAATACACAGTGGGATATGGGTCAAGATGCACTTCCTAAGGCTTCCACTAGATGTCAACCGTCTTTAGAACGTTGTTTCAGGCTTCTCGTGTGAAGGGGGGTCGGATGGGAGCTGTCTGACTAAGGGGTCTGCCTGCAGCCTCGTTCTCAGTCACGTGCTTTCACATGAGAGGTATCTCGTTCCATTGCTTTTCTACAGACAATGGAATTGTCCGGTTGGAACATTATTGAACATTTATGATAAAAACATCCTAAAGATTGATTGTATACTTAATTTGACAAGTTTCTTTGACCTGTAATATAACTTTTTGAACTTTTCGTCCGACTGGACCTGAACACGATTTTGGATTTGTTTACCAAACGACCTAACAAAAGAAGCTATTGGACATAAATGGACATTATCGAACAAAACAAGCATTTATTGTGGACCTGCGATTCCTGGGAGTACATTCTGATGAAGATCAAAGGTAAGAGAATATTTATAATGCTATTTCTGACTAATGTTGACTACCCAACATGGCTGGGTTTGGGCTCTGAGAGCCGTTCTCAGATTATGCTTTTTCCGTAATTTTGGGGGGAAATCTGACACAGCGGTTGCATTAAGGAGAAGTGTATCTAAAATTCCATGCATAACACTTGAGTTTATCAACATTTATAATGAGTATTTCTGTGAATTCATGTGGCACTCTGCAATATCACTGCATGTTTTAGAACTACTGAACGTAATGCGCCAATGTAAAATAAGATTTTGGGATATAAATATGAACTTCACCGAACAAAACATACATGTATTGTGTAACATGAAGTCCTATGAGTGTCATCTGATGAAGATCAAAAGGTTAGTGATTCATTTTCTACATTTGTGCTTTTTGTGACTCCTCTCTTTGGCTGGAAAGAGTTGGTGGTGACCTAATATAATCATTTGTGGAGCTTTAGCTGTAAAGCATTTTTTGAAATCAGCCACTGTGGCTGGATTAACGAGAATTATATCTTGAAAATGGTGCCTAATACTTGTATGTTTGAGAAATTTAATGTAGTTTAGCTGAGTCTCTCACTAGTTAACTATAAGCTTCCAATAATCATTGAATGAATGTCGAATGGAAATCTAATTAGCAATATTAGTTTAGTAGAACCCCCCAGGCTTAAACTCTAGAGCAGCGGTCCCCAACCACCGGGCCGCGGGCACGTTCGCTACCAGGCAGCACGGAATGGATAACCATTATTATTTTAAAATCGGTAAGATCGCTGGAGAGCTTCTTCAGAAGGGGTAAGGGAGATAAAAGGCCCAACGACGATGCCGATAATGCAGAGACAGCAGAGCCCAAGACTGCAAAACAAAAAGTAAAGCCTCATTCAACAGAAAATATGATAAGTCCGACCTAAAATATGGCTTTATTGCAACAGGTGACTTGCATGCTCCAAGCCCCGTGCATCGTATGTGGAGATAGGCTATCCAGGGAAGGTGGCTTGCCAGAGTGTTTGCGTTACGAGAGCCGCTGCAGAGATTTCTCAGAAAAAAAAGTCACCACTGGCAGCACATTTCAATGACGAGGAATGGGTTGCAAAAGTTGCTTACCTGTGCAACATATTCAACCTGCTCAATGAACTCAATCTGTCACTTCAGGGGAGAATGACAACTGTCTTTAAGTTGGCAGATAAAGTGCCTGCATTCAATGCCAAACGAACTGTGGGGACGGCGAGTGGACAGGGGAATGTTTGACATGTTCCAAACATTAGTGGATTTTGGGAGAGACTGACACGTCTTTCTCCCAGCTGGTGTGCGATCACCAAGCTTCGCTGTCAATGGAGTTTGAGCGTTACTTCCCAACCGCCAAGGACCCACGAAGTGCGAAGGAATGGATCCACGACCCATTTGTGAACGTCCCAGGTGAATCGTCCGTGCAGGAAGATGATCAACTCCTTGAGGTTGCAAATGACAGTGGCTTAAAGGCATGTTTGAGAACTTCATCTCTGCCGACCTTCTGGATTAAAATCAAGGCTGAATGTCCCGAGAGTCACAAAAACACTGAAAACGTTGCTTCCATTTCCAACATCCTATCTCTGCGAAGCGGGGTTTTCCACAATGACGGCAACAAAAACGAGTAGACTGGACATTAGGAACTGAGTAGACTGGACATTAGGAACACCCTTCGGGTGTCACTGTCTCCCATCACCCCAGATGGGACCGTCTTGTTGCCGGGAAACAAGCTTAGGGCTGATTCAGCGACATGGTGAGTTGCAATGTTTTTATTATATGGTCGTCAGAGAAAAATATGCACTTTGTTTTTAGACTATCGTCACGGTAGACCTACTTAAACTAAAATGTTATGAAAAAGCAGCTATACTAAAATGATAGGCCTAATCGATATTCCGGTTGTGTCGTGACCCCCCCATGGCCAGTCCGGGAAAAGTATTGCCTATAGTGCAAAAAAGGTTGGGGACCGCTGCTCTAGAGGGTTAATGTCATTGTCATGTCCAATGTCCTAAAAATAACTTTCCTCAGTTTATACGGGTGCACAGTTAATGAAACCAATGCTGCATACTCCAGTTGTAAAACAGTCTCTCAAGCGCTCAAAATAGGAAAGGATTCAGCTGCTCAACAGGACCTTGATTAGCGGACTGGTGTGTGTAGGAGCAGCTGCACACCCAGTATCTCTAGACGAAGGGTTGACAAACGGTGTTTTGTACAGTAGCCCATCATAGCAGTATTTTACTTTGTGGGGGGTTGGGTCTTGCTCAAGGACACAACGGCAGGAGATGTAATAAATGGGATCAGAGACACGTGAAGTGAGGCAACACAAAGTTATCTGAGACAAGCGGGTGATAATGTCTCTCAGCCCTGGAGGCAACAGCTGTACAACCAGGAGAGCGCAAGGAGGGGTGCAGGCTGTGGAGGAAAGTGGGAGGAGAAAAAAACTAACAAGGAAGTGCAGTGCAGTGGGGATATAAGGCCTGGGAGTGGAAGGAAGGGGAGAACGGACAGACTGCTCTGTCACTGGGTGGCAGAGCCACCCTGAGGAGATGAGTCACATACACGAGGTAACAGGTTAGTCACTATGCAAGACACCGAGAAGCCCTCAACTACTGATTTCGTTGGGGTTGAGCATATGGATCCAGAGTGAAAGTGGAAATAACTGCATGCAACATTTTACCTACATTCTGAAGTATCATAATGACTTACTTTCTAAAGTATTTGGTCTCATACATCACTAAGGACACAAAGATGCTCACTTGATTATTAGCAAAAACAATCAATTAATTGTAACATGCCTCCTTTCAGAAAGGTCTGCTACTAATAGACACAGCATGAGATTATTACATAATGTGCATTGTTGTACAGTGAACAGTCCAGCGAGAGTCAGCCTTTTATGATGTATTGGTGTCAGCATTTATTAGACCGAAAAGGACTGATATAAAATGCAGAGAAACACTGAACATTTTTTTGCATTTCAATATTTGTCCTGAACAGGGCACTCTAAACATATCGATGAGACAATATTGCCATTGGCTCTCTACAGCAAGACCGGTACACGGGATACAAGGAGTGGTGGGTTGGAATCAGGCGCAGAGAACAGGGTTCAGTATATCGTGATTTATTCTCCGGCAAAAAACGGTCAAGCCAACATACAGGGCGCATAAAACTGACCAGCCCAAACACAGGACCAAACAGTCCGGATAATACACACATGAAAACCACATCCAACAGAGTAACAAAAAAAAAACAATCCCGCACAAAACAAGGGCGGGACAAACTACTACATATAGGGAAGCTCATTAAACTAAAATACACACAGGTGAAACTAATAAGACAAAACCAACAGACAAACGAAAAAGGGATCGGTATCGGCTCGTCGGACGGTGACGACGACCGCCGAGCACCGCCCGAACAGGCAGGGGAGCCAACTTCGGGCGGAAGTCGTGACAACCGGACACTAGGCTAGGGCTGGTCGATAGGGAAAAAATATAACCCAATATTATTCACATTTGACAGTATGACAGTTATTTTATGTTTCAAATAAATATCCTGAGTAGTTCATGACCCTAGGGTGGAAACAAATTATAAGTGATTTCAAATGGGGCTTTCTCCATTTGAACTGTTCGATCCAACTACCCCCTCCGTAAAAAAAATGCATTTCCTGCACTTGAAAATAATTTTCACACTGCCACGCAGCATGATATAGGCAAACAAATCTCGGCCTAGTTAATTGAACTGTTGGAATCATGGACATATAATGATTATTCAAATTCTATCATTGGAATATAGTGGGCAGCACCTAGAATACATGTTTGACATGACAAATGAGCAACACCACTTCCACATTTGACCTAGATATTTTGTGTGTATGCATTGATATGTAGGCTACGTGTGCCTTTAAAAAAATTGTTTGTAGTTCTGTACTTGAGCTGTTCTTGTCTATTGATGTTCTGTATTAGGGTGACTCTCACGAAATCTTGGTTTCAAAGATTTCAAACATGAATTTCCAAATTTCCTTTTTAGGCATAAATAACAAGGTCTGAAGTGTTCATGCGCATTAAATTGTCTGTAAACACATTTTTTTACATATTTTCCAAAACAAGTCCTCAAAAATCTCATTACCGCAACAGTACAAAAACGTCAAGACCATTAGGAAAGCTAATAATCAATTATTATTATTTTTTAAATTGAAAATGTTAGTCATGCACAGTTACTTGAAACTCTGAAATCAATAAATATAACATTTGATTTTGACTGCTCTTTCATTACCGCAACACCTTCCTCAATCTACAACGTAATATTTTGGATCATTGAAACCTGACATACTTTCTCAATGATGTGGCAGCCTGAAAGAACGTAACGTATAGATTCTGCACATGCATTTAAGAGCCAACTATTTTTCCATTTGTTAAATGCACATTAAATGTTGCGGTAATGATACCTATGTTTCGGAAATGAGGATGATTTCAATAATGATAATAAGTGTACTGAGACTGAGGTATGATTAAAAACATGACGTGAAAAAAAAAATGAGATATTGGCACAATCCTGGATTCAAGTCCAATCAAATTAATTTTGCAGTGCTTCAAAAGTACATAACATACATAGGCTAAAAACATACAAAAACAGAACAGGACATGTCACTAAACACACTACCTGGGGATGATGTTTCTATGACCCCAAGCTGGTGCAGCTTCTTTATCTTCAAGCCAAAGTTTCCATGCGTTTTGCAAGCATGTTTCTCTGTCTGACTTACTTAAAGAATTGGGCCTTGGAAAGGTTTTGCCTTGGATTCTCAGACAACTCTTCTATGACGATTTGCCATAGCGAGCGTTAAGGCACTCTTTGCCATAGTGTCCGTTTAGGATTTCCCATTTATTACAGTGTTAACAATCATCTTGATGAAGGAAGCGGCTAACAAGTGGGCGCATTAGTCTTCTCTGGCTGTAATGTTCTCTGATGACCTCTTTGTAGTTTTCTGGACCTCTCTGCCTTCCATGTTGACAAATACCTGCTTCCTCTTCACCATCATCTAGAGTCTATTCAGTCTTTTCTTTAGATTGGCCATCTCTTTAGTCCACTCCAGAAGCTTCTCTTCAGTGTAGTGCAACTTTGACCTAAATGTTGATAGTGTTTTCAATCTATCCTCTTCTTGGGTGATTCCTTTGGGGTAGATGTCTTCCTTGGTCCTTTTGTTTGTTGAGATGCCTCTCTTCTTTCAGGAGTTGATGGCAGGACATTTACCTGCTGAGGTGTTGTTTGTCATGTTGCTTTGTCAGATCTTGATTTTACAAGTTTGCTTTTGTTATTTGGGAATGGAAAGGAAGCATGACATGAAATGAGCATGTCTCAAAACATGGGAAAAATCTCACTGTTATGGACACATCATGCTATAATAGAGACTGGATGGCTTACTGACTGTGTGTGTACACATCCTATACTAGAGACTGAATGGCTTACTGACTGTGTGTACACATCCTATACTAGAGACTGAATGGCTTACAGACTGTGTGTACACATCCTATACTAGAGACTGAATGGCTTACTGACTGTGTGTACACATCCTATACTAGAGACTGAATGGCTTACTGACTGTGTGTACACAGCCTATACTAGAGACTGAATGGCTTACTGACTGTGTGTGTACACATCCTATAGTAGAGACTGAATGGCTTACAGACCGTGTGTGTACACATCCTATAGTAGAGACTGAATGGCTTACAGACCGTGTGTACACATCCTATAGTAGAGACTGAATGGCTTACAGACCGTGTGTACACATCCTATAGTAGAGACTGAATGGCTTACTGACTGTGTGTACACATCCTATAGTAGAGACTGAATGGCTTACTGTGTGTGTACACATCCTATACTAGAGACGGAATGGCTTACTGACTGTGTGTACACATCCTATACTAGAGACTGAATGGCTTACTGACTGTGTGTACACATCCTATACTAGAGACTGAATGTGCTCCTATAGTAGAGACTGAATGGCTTACTGACTGAGACTGTGTACACATCCTATAGTAGAGACTGAATGGCTTACTGAGACTGAATGGCTTACTGTGTACACATCCTATAGTAGAGACTGAATGGCTTACTAGAGACTGAATGGCTTACAGACTGTGTGTACACATCCTATACTAGAGACTGAATGGCTTACTGACTAAGGACTGAATGGCTTACAGACCGTGTGTGAATGGGTACACATCCTATAGTAAGAATGACTGAATGGCTTACAGACTGTGTGTGTGTGTACACATCCTATACTGAATGGCTTACTGACTGTGTGTACACATCCTATACTAAGACTGAATGGCTTACTGACTGTGTGTACACATCCTATAGTAGAGACTGAATGGCTTACTGACTGTGTGTACACATCCAATACTAGAGACTGAATGGCTTACTGACTGTGTGTACACATCCTATAGTAATGGCTTAGACTGAATGGCTTACTGACTGTGTGTACACATCCTATACTAGAGACTGAATGGCTTACTGACTGTGTGTACACATCCTATAGTAAGGACTGAATGGCTTACTGACTGTGTGTACACATCCTATAGTAGAGACTGAATGGCTTACTGACTGTGTGTGTACACATCCTATACTAGAGACTGAATGGCTTACTGACTGTGTGTGTACACATCCTATACTAATGGCTTACTGACTGAATGGCTTACTGACTGTGTGTACACATCCTATAGTAAGGACTGAATGGCTTACAGACTGTGTGTACACATCCTATAGTAGAGACTGAATGGCTTACAGACTGTGTGTACACATCCTATAGTAAGGACTGAATGGCTTACAGACTGTGTGTAGAGACTGAATGGCATGTGTGTACCATCCTATAGTAAGGACTGAATGGCTTACTGACTGTGTGTACACATCCTATACTAGAGACTGAATGGCTTACAGACTGTGTGTACACATCCTATAGTAAGGACTGAATGGCTTACAGACTGTGTGTACACATCCTATAGTAAGGACTGAATGGCTTACAGACTGTGTGTACACATCCTATACTAGAGACTGAATGGCTTACAGACTGTGTGTACACATCCTATACTAGAGACTGAATGGCTTACTGACTGTGTGTACACATCCTATAGTAAGGACTGAATGGCTTACAGACTGTGTGTACACATCCTATACTAGAGACTGAATGGCTTACAGACTGTGTGTACACATCCTATACTAGAGTTTGAATGGCTTACTGACTGTGTGTAAACATCCTATAGTAAGGACTGAATGGCTTACTGACTGTGTGTACACATCCTATACTAGAGTTTGAATGGCTTACTGACTGTGTGTACACATCCTATACTAGAGACTGAATGGCTTACAGACTGTGTGTACACATCCTATACTAGAGACTGAATGGCTTACTGACTGTGTGTACACATCCTATAGTAAGGACTGAATGGCTTACTGACTGTGTATACACATCCTATACTAGAGACTGAATGGCTTACAGACTGTGTGTACATCCTATAGTAAGGACTGAATGGCTTACTGACTGTGTGTGTACACATCCTATAGTAGAGACTGAATGGCTTACTGACTGTGTGTACACATCCTATACTAGAGACTGAATGGCTTACAGACTGTGTGTACACATCCTATACTAGAGACTGAATGGCTTACTGACTGTGTGTGTACACATCCTATAGTAAGGACTGAATGGCTTACTGACTGTGTGTGTACACATCCAATACTAGAGACTGAATGGCTTACAGACTGTGTGTGTACACATTCTATAGTAAGGACTGAATGGCTTAATGACTGTGTATACACATCCTATACTAGAGACTGAATGGCTTACAGACTGTGTGTGTACAGATCCTATAGTAGAGACTGAATGGCTTACTGACTGTGTGTACACATCCTAAACTAGAGACTGAATGGCTTACAGACTGTGTGTACACATCCTATACTAGAGACTGAATGGCTTACAGACTGTGTGTACACATCCTATACTAGAGACTGAATGGCTTACAGACTGTGTGTACACATCCTATACAGAGACTGAATGGCTTACTGACTGTGTGTGTACACATCCTAAACTAGAGACTGAATGGCTTACAGACTGTGTGTGTACACATCCTATACTAGAGACTGAATGGCTTACAGACTGTGTGTGTACACATCCTATAGTAGAGACTGAATGGCTTACTGGCTGTGTGTGTACACATCCTATAGTAGAGACTGAATGGCTTACAGACTGTGTGTACACATTCTATAGTAAGGACTGAATGGCTTACAGACTGTGTGTACACATCCTATAGTAGAGACTGAATGGCTTACAGACTGTGTGTACACATCCTATAGTAAGGACTGAATGGCTTACTGACCGTGTGTACACATCCTATACTAGAGACTGAATGGCTTACAGACTGTGTGTACACATCCTATACTAGAGACTGAATGGCTTACTGACTGTGTGTGTACACATCCTATACTAGAGACTGAATGGCTTACTGACTGTGTGTACACATCCTATACTAGAGACTGAATGGCTTACTGACTGTGTGTGTACACATCCTATAGTAGAGACTGAATGGCTTACTGACTGTGTGTGTACACATCCTATACTAGAGACTGAATGGGTTACAGACTGTGTGTACACATCCTATACTAGAGACTGAATGGCTTACTGACTGTGTGTACACATCCTATAGTAAGGACTGAATGGCTTACAGACTGTGTGTGTACACATCCTATAGTAGAGACTGAATGGCTTACTGACTGTGTGTGTACATCCTATACTAGAGACTGAATGGCTTACTGACTGTGTGTACACATCCTATAGTAAGGACTGAATGGCTTACAGACTGTGTGTGTACACATCCTATAGTAGAGACTGAATGGCTTACAGACTGTGTGTACACATCCTATACTAGAGACTGAATGGCTTACTGACTGTGTGTACACATCCTATAGTAGAGACTGAATGGCTTACTGACTGTGTGTAAACATCCTATAGTAAGGACTGAATGGCTTACAGACTGTGTGTACACATTCTATAGTAAGGACTGAATGGCTTACAGACTGTGTGTACACATCCTATAGTAGAGACTGAATGGCTTACTGACTGTGTGTACACATCCTATAGTAGAGACTGAATGGCTTACTGACTGTGTGTACATCCTATAGTAAGGACTGAATGGCTTACTGACTGTGTACACATCCTATACTAGAGACTGAATGGCTTACAGACTGTGTGTACACATCCTATAGTAAGGACTGAATGGCTTACAGACTGTGTGTACACATCCTATAGTAAGGACTGAATGGCTTACAGACTGTGTGTACACATCCTATACTAGAGACTGAATGGCTTACAGACTGTGTGTACACATCCTATACTAGAGACTGAATGGCTTATGACTGTGTGTACACATCCTATAGTAAGGACTGAATGGCTTACAGACTGTGTGTACACATCCTATACTAGAGACTGAATGGCTTACAGACTGTGTGTACACATCCTATACTAGAGTTTGAATGGCTTACTGACTGTGTGTAAACATCCTATAGTAAGGACTGAATGGCTTACTGACTGTGTGTGTACACATCCTATAGTAGATACTGAATGGCTTACTGACTGTGTGTACACATCCTATACTAGAGACTGAATGGCTTACAGACTGTGTGTACACATCCTATACTAGAGACTGAATGGCTTACTGACTGTGTGTGTACACATCCTATAGTAAGGACTGAATGGCTTACTGACTGTGTGTACACATCCAATACTAGAGACTGAATGGCTTACAGACGGTGTGTGTACACATTCTATAGTAAGGACTGAATGGCTTACTGACTGTGTATACACATCCTATACTAGAGACTGAATGGCTTACAGACTGTGTGTACACATCCTATAGTAAGGACTGAATGGCTTACTGACTGTGTGTGTACACATCCTATAGTAGAGACTGAATGGCTTACTGACTGTGTGTACACATCCTATACTAGAGACTGAATGGCTTACAGACTGTGTGTACACATCCTATACTAGAGACTGAATGGCTTACTGACTGTGTGTGTACACATTCTATAGTAAGGACTGAATGGCTTACTGACTGTGTGTGTACACATCCAATACTAGAGACTGAATGGCTTACAGACTGTGTGTGTACACATTCTATAGTAAGGACTGAATGGCTTAATGACTGTGTATACACATCCTATACTAGAGACTGAATGGCTTACAGACTGTGTGTGTACAGATCCTATAGTAGAGACTGAATGGCTTACTGACTGTGTGTGTACACATCCTAAACTAGAGACTGAATGGCTTACAGACTGTGTGTACACATCCTATACTAGAGACTGAATGGCTTACAGACTGTGTGTGTACACATCCTATACTAGAGACTGAATGGCTTACAGACTGTGTGTGTACACATCCTATAGTAGAGACTGAATGGCTTACTGGCTGTGTGTGTACACATCCTATAGTAGAGACTGAATGGCTTACAGACTGTGTGTACACATTCTATAGTAAGGACTGAATGGCTTACTGACTGTGTGTACACATCCTATAGTAAGGACTGAATGGCTTAGTGACCGTGTGTACACATCCTATACTAGAGACGGAATGGCTTACAGACTGTGTGTACACATCCTATAGTAAGGACTGAATGGCTTACTGACTGTGTGTGTACACATCCTATATTAGAGACTGAATGGCTTACAGACCGTGTGTACACATCCTATAGTAAGGACTGAATGGCTTACAGACTGTGTGTACACATCCTATACTAGAGACTGAATGGCTTACAGACTGTGTGTACACATCCTATAGTAAGGACTGAATGGCTTACAGACTGTGTGTACACATCCTATAGTAGAGACTGAATGGCTTACTGACTGTGTGTACACATCCTATAGTAGAGACTGAATGGCTTACTGACTGTGTGTGTACACATCCTATAGTAGAGACTGAATGGCTTACAGACTGTGTGTACACATCCTATACTAGAGTTTGAATGGCTTACTGACTGTGTGTAAACATCCTATAGTAAGGACTGAATGGCTTACAGACTGTGTGTACACATTCTATAGTAAGGACTGAATGGCTTACTGACTGTGTGTACACATCCTATAGTAAGGACTGAATGGCTTACTGACCGTGTGTACACATCCTATACTAGAGACTGAATGGCTTACAGACTGTGTGTACACATCCTATACTAGAGACGGAATGGCTTACAGACTGTGTGTACACATCCTATACTAGAGACTGAATGGCTTACTGACTGTGTGTACACATCCTATAGTAAGGACTGAATGGCTTACTGACTGTGTGTGTACACATCCTATAGTAGAGACTGAATGGCTTACTGACTGTGTGTACACATCCTATAGTAAGGACTGAATGGCTTACAGACTGTGTGAACACAAACCCTACTAGAGACTGAATGGCTTACAGACTGTGTGTACACATCCTATAGTAAGGACTGAATGGCTTACAGACTGTGTGTACACATCCTATAGTAGAGACTGAATGGCTTACTGACTGTGTGTACACATCCTATACTAGAGACTGAATGGCTTACAGACTGTGTGTACACATTCTATAGTAAGGACTGAATGGCTTACAGACTGTGTGTACACATCCTATAGTAAGGACTGAATGGCTTACTGACTGTGTGTACACATCCTATACTAGAGACTGAATGGCTTACAGACTGTGTGTACACATCCTATAGTAAGGACTGAATGGCTTACAGACTGTGTGTACACATCCTATAGTAAGGACTGAATGGCTTACAGACTGTGTGTACACATCCTATACTAGAGACTGAATGGCTTACAGACTGTGTGTACACATCCTATACTAGAGACTGAATGGCTTACTGACTGTGTGTACACATCCTATAGTAAGGACTGAATGGCTTACAGACTGTGTGTACACATCCTATACTAGAGACTGAATGGCTTACAGACTGTGTGTACACATCCTATACTAGAGACTGAATGGCTTACAGACTGTGTGTACACATCCTATAGTAGAGACTGAATGGCTTACTGACTGTGTGTACACATCCTATAGTAGAGACTGAATGGCTTACTGACTGTGTGTGTACACATCCTATACTAGAGACTGAATGGCTTACAGACTGTGTGTACACATCCTACACTAGAGTTTGAATGGCTTACTGACTGTGTGTAAACATCCTATACTAAGGACTGAATGGCTTACTGACTGTGTGTGTACACATCCTATAGTAGAGACTGAATGGCTTACTGACTGTGTGTACACATCCTATACTAGAGACTGAATGGCTTACAGACTGTGTGTACACATCCTATACTAGAGACTGAATGGCTTACTGACTGTGTGTACACATCCTATAGTAGAGACTGAATGGCTTACTGACTGTGTGTACACATCCTATAGTAGAGACTGAATGGCTTACTGACTGTGTGTGTACACATCCTATACTAGAGACTGAATGGCTTACAGACTGTGTGTACACATCCTACACTAGAGTTTGAATGGCTTACTGACTGTGTGTAAACATCCTATACTAAGGACTGAATGGCTTACTGACTGTGTGTGTACACATCCTATAGTAGAGACTGAATGGCTTACTGACTGTGTGTACACATCCTATACTAGAGACTGAATGGCTTACAGACTGTGTGTACACATCCTATACTAGAGACTGAATGGCTTACTGACTGTGTGTGTACACATCCTATAGTAAGGACTGAATGGCTTACTGACTGTGTGTACACATCCAATACTAGAGACTGAATGGCTTACAGACTGTGTGTGTACACATTCTATAGTAAGGACTGAATGGCTTACTGACTGTGTATACACATCCTATACTAGAGACTGAATGGCTTACTGACTGTGTGTACACATCCTATAGTAAGGACTGAATGGCTTACAGACTGTGTGTGTACACATCCTATACTAGAGACTGAATGGCTTACAGACCGTGTGTACACATCCTATAGTAGAGACTGAATGGCTTACAGACTGTGTGTACACATCCTATAGTAGAGACTGAATGGCTTACTGACTGTGTGTGTACACATCCTATACTAGAGACTGAATGGCTTACAGACTGTGTGTACACATCCTATACTAGAGACTGAATGGCTTACAGACTGTGTGTGTACACATCCTATAGTAGAGACTGAATGGCTTACTGACTGTGTGTGTACACATGCTATACTAGAGACTGAATGGCTTACAGACTGTGTGTACACATCCTATACTAGAGACTGAATGGCTTACAGACTGTGTGTACACATCCTATACTAGAGACTGAATGGCTTACTGACTGTGTGTGTACACATCCTATACTAGAGACTGAATGGCTTACAGACTGTGTGTGTACACATCTTATAGTAGAGACTGAATGGCTTACTGGCTGTGTGTGTACACATCCTATAGTAAGGACTGAATGGCTTACAGACCGTGTGTGTACACATCCTATAGTAGAGACTGAATGGCTTACTGGCTGTGTGTGTACACATCCTATAGTAGAGACTGAATGGCTTACTGACTGTGTGTACACATCCTATAGTAGAGACTGAATGGCATACTGACTGTGTGTGTACACATCCTATAGTAGAGACTGAATGGCTTACAGACTGTGTGTACACATCCTATACTAGAGTTTGAATGGCTTACTGACTGTGTGTAAACATCCTATAGTAAGGACTGAATGGCTTACAGACTGTGTGTACACATTCTATAGTAAGGACTGAATGGCTTACAGACTGTGTGTACACATCCTATAGTAAGGACTGAATGGCTTACTGACTGTGTGTACACATCCTATACTAGAGACTGAATGGCTTACAGACTGTGTGTACACATCCTATACTAGAGACTGAATGGCTTACTGACTGTGTGTACACATCCTATAGTAAGGACTGAATGTCTTACTGACTGTGTGTACACATCCTATAGTAGAGACTGAATGGCTTACAGACCGTGTATACACATCCTATACTAGAGACTGAATGGGTTACTGACTGTGTGTACACATCCTATAGTAGAGACTGAATGGCTTACTGACTGTGTGTACACATCCTATACTAGAGACTGAATGGCTTACAGACTGTGTGTACACATCCTATACTAGAGACTGAATGGCTTACTGACTGTGTGTACACATCCTATAGTAAGGACTGAATGGCTTACAGACTGTGTGTACACATCCTATACTAGAGTTTGAATGGCTTACAGACTGTGTGTACACATCCTATAGTAAGGACTGAATGGCTTACTGACTGTGTGTACACATCCTATACTAGAGACTGAATGGCTTACAGACTGTGTGTACACATCCTATACTAGAGACTGAATGGCTTACTGACTGTGTGTACACATCCTATAGTAAGGACTGAATGTCTTACTGACTGTGTGTACACATCCTATACTAGAGACTGAATGGCTTACAGACTGTGTGTACACATCCTATACTAGAGACTGAATGGCTTACTGACTGTGTGTGTACACATCCTATAATAGAGACTGAATGGCTTACTGACTGTGTGTACACATCCTATACTAGAGACTGAATGGCTTACAGACTGTGTGTACACATCCTATACTAGAGACTGAATGGCTTACAGACTGTGTGTACACATCCTATACTAGAGACTGAATGGCTTACAGACTGTGTGTGTACACATCCTATAGTAGAGACTGAATGGCTTAATGACTGTGTGTGTACACATGCTATACTAGAGACTGAATGGCTTACAGACTGTGTGTACACATCCTATACTAGAGACTGATTGGCTTACAGACTGTGTGTGTACACATCCTATACTAGAGACTGAATGGCTTACTGACTGTGTGTGTACACATCCTATACTAGAGACTGAATGGCTTACAGACTGTGTGTGTACACATCCTATAGTAGAGACTGAATGGCTTACTGGCTGTGTGTGTACACATCCTATATTAGAGACTGAATGGCTTACAGACCGTGTGTTCACATCCTGTACTAGAGACTGAATGGCTTACTGACTGTGTGTACACATCCTATAGTAGAGACTGAATGGCTTACAGACTGTGTGTACACATTCTATAGTAAGGACTGAATGGCTTACTGACTGTGTGTACACATCCTATACTAGAGACAGAATGGCTTACAGACTGTGTGTACACATCCTATAGTAGAGACTGAATGGCTTACAGACTGTGTGTACACATCCTATAGTAAGGACTGAATGGCTTACAGACTGTGTGTACACATCCTATACTAGAGACGGAATGGCTTACTGACTGTGTGTACACATCCTATACTAGAGTTTGAATGGCTTACTGACTGTGTGTAAACATCCTATAGTAAGGACTGAATGGCTTACTGACTGTGTGTGTACACATCCTATAGTAGAGACTGAATGGCTTACTGACTGTGTGTACACATCCTATACTAGAGACTGAATGGCTTACAGACTGTTTGTACACATCCTATACTAGAGACTGAATGGCTTACAGACCGGGTGTACACATCCTATAGTAGAGACTGAATGGCTTACAGACTGTGTGTACACATCCTATAGTAGAGACTGAATGGCTTACTGACTGTGTGTGTACACATCCTATACTAGAGACTGAATGGCTTACAGACTGTGTGTACACATCCTATACTAGAGACTGAATGGCTTACAGACTGTGTGTGTACACATCCTATAGTAGAGACTGAATGGCTTACTGACTGTGTGTGTACACATGCTATACTAGAGACTGAATGGCTTACAGACTGTGTGTACACATCCTATACTAGAGACTGAATGGCTTACAGACTGTGTGTGTACACATCCTATACTAGAGACTGAATGGCTTACTGACTGTGTGTGTACACATCCTATACTAGAGACTGAATGGCTTACAGACTTTGTGTGTACACATCTTATAGTAGAGACTGAATGGCTTACTGGCTGTGTGTGTACACATCCTATAGTAAGGACTGAATGGCTTACAGACCGTGTGTGTACACATCCTATAGTAGAGACTGAATGGCTTACTGGCTGTGTGTGTACACATCCTATAGTAGAGACTGAATGGCTTACTGACTGTGTGTACACATCCTATAGTAGAGACTGAATGGCATACTGACTGTGTGTGTACACATCCTATAGTAGAGACTGAATGGCTTACAGACTGTGTGTACACATCCTATACTAGAGTTTGAATGGCTTACTGACTGTGTGTAAACATCCTATAGTAAGGACTGAATGGCTTACAGACTGTGTGTACACATTCTATAGTAAGGACTGAATGGCTTACAGACTGTGTGTACACATCCTATAGTAAGGACTGAATGGCTTACTGACTGTGTGTACACATCCTATACTAGAGACTGAATGGCTTACAGACTGTGTGTACACATCCTATACTAGAGACTGAATGGCTTACTGACTGTGTGTACACATCCTATAGTAAGGACTGAATGTCTTACTGACTGTGTGTACACATCCTATACTAGAGACTGAATGGCTTACAGACTGTGTGTACACATCCTATACTAGAGACTGAATGGCTTACTGACTGTGTGTGTACACATCCTATAATAGAGACTGAATGGCTTACTGACTGTGTGTACACATCCTATACTAGAGACTGAATGGCTTACAGACTGTGTGTACACATCCTATACTAGAGACTGAATGGCTTACAGACTGTGTGTACACATCCTATACTAGAGACTGAATGGCTTACAGACTGTGTGTGTACACATCCTATAGTAGAGACTGAATAGCTTAATGACTGTGTGTGTACACATGCTATACTAGAGACTGAATGGCTTACAGACTGTGTGTACACATCCTATACTAGAGACTGAATGGCTTACAGACTGTGTGTGTACACATCCTATACTAGAGACTGAATGGCTTACTGACTGTGTGTGTACACATCCTATACTAGAGACTGAATGGCTTACAGACTGTGTGTGTACACATCCTATAGTAGAGACTGAATGGCTTACTGGCTGTGTGTGTACACATCCTATATTAGAGACTGAATGGCTTACAGACCGTGTGTTCACATCCTGTACTAGAGACTGAATGGCTTACTGACTGTGTGTACACATCCTATAGTAGAGACTGAATGGCTTACAGACTGTGTGTACACATTCTATAGTAAGGACTGAATGGCTTACTGACTGTGTGTACACATCCTATACTAGAGACAGAATGGCTTACAGACTGTGTGTGTACACATCCTATACTAGAGACTGAATGGCTTACAGACTGTGTGTACACATCCTATACTAGAGACTGAATGGCTTACAGACTGTGTGTACACATCCTATAGTAGAGACTGAATGGCTTACAGACTGTGTGTACACATCCTATAGTAAGGACTGAATGGCTTACAGACTGTGTGTACACATCCTATACTAGAGACGGAATGGCTTACTGACTGTGTGTACACATCCTATACTAGAGTTTGAATGGCTTACTGACTGTGTGTAAACATCCTATAGTAAGGACTGAATGGCTTACTGACTGTGTGTGTACACATCCTATAGTAGAGACTGAATGGCTTACTGACTGTGTGTACACATCCTATACTAGAGACTGAATGGCTTACAGACTGTTTGTACACATCCTATACTAGAGACTGAATGGCTTACAGACCGGGTGTACACATCCTATAGTAGAGACTGAATGGCTTACAGACTGTGTGTACACATCCTATAGTAGAGACTGAATGGCTTACTGACTGTGTGTGTACACATCCTATACTAGAGACTGAATGGCTTACAGACTGTGTGTACACATCCTATACTAGAGACTGAATGGCTTACAGACTGTGTGTGTACACATCCTATAGTAGAGACTGAATGGCTTACTGACTGTGTGTGTACACATGCTATACTAGAGACTGAATGGCTTACAGACTGTGTGTACACATCCTATACTAGAGACTGAATGGCTTACAGACTGTGTGTGTACACATCCTATACTAGAGACTGAATGGCTTACTGACTGTGTGTGTACACATCCTATACTAGAGACTGAATGGCTTACAGACTTTGTGTGTACACATCTTATAGTAGAGACTGAATGGCTTACTGGCTGTGTGTGTACACATCCTATAGTAAGGACTGAATGGCTTACAGACCGTGTGTGTACACATCCTATAGTAGAGACTGAATGGCTTACTGGCTGTGTGTGTACACATCCTATAGTAGAGACTGAATGGCTTACTGACTGTGTGTACACATCCTATAGTAGAGACTGAATGGCATACTGACTGTGTGTGTACACATCCTATAGTAGAGACTGAATGGCTTACAGACTGTGTGTACACATCCTATACTAGAGTTTGAATGGCTTACTGACTGTGTGTAAACATCCTATAGTAAGGACTGAATGGCTTACAGACTGTGTGTACACATTCTATAGTAAGGACTGAATGGCTTACAGACTGTGTGTACACATCCTATAGTAAGGACTGAATGGCTTACTGACTGTGTGTACACATCCTATACTAGAGACTGAATGGCTTACAGACTGTGTGTACACATCCTATACTAGAGACTGAATGGCTTACTGACTGTGTGTACACATCCTATAGTAAGGACTGAATGTCTTACTGACTGTGTGTACACATCCTATACTAGAGACTGAATGGCTTACAGACTGTGTGTACACATCCTATACTAGAGACTGAATGGCTTACTGACTGTGTGTGTACACATCCTATAATAGAGACTGAATGGCTTACTGACTGTGTGTACACATCCTATACTAGAGACTGAATGGCTTACAGACTGTGTGTACACATCCTATACTAGAGACTGAATGGCTTACAGACTGTGTGTACACATCCTATACTAGAGACTGAATGGCTTACAGACTGTGTGTGTACACATCCTATACTAGAGACTGAATAGCTTAATGACTGTGTGTGTACACATCCTATACTAGAGACTGAATGGCTTACAGACTGTGTGTACACATCCTATACTAGAGACTGAATGGCTTACAGACTGTGTGTGTACACATCCTATACTAGAGACGGAATGGCTTACAGACTGTGTGTACACATCCTATACTAGAGACTGAATGGCTTACAGACTGTGTGTGTACACATCCTATAGTAGAGACTGAATGGCTTACTGGCTGTGTGTGTACACATCCTATAGTAGAGACTGAATGGCTTACAGACTGTGTGTACACATTCTATAGTAAGGACTGAATGGCTTACAGACTGTGTGTGTACACATCCTATACTAGAGACAGAATGGCTTACAGACTGTGTGTACACATCCTATAGTAGAGACTGAATGGCTTACAGACTGTGTGTACACATCCTATAGTAAGGACTGAATGGCTTACAGACTGTGTGTACACATCCTATACTAGAGACGGAATGGCTTACTGACTGTGTGTACACATCCTATACTAGAGTTTGAATGGCTTACTGACTGTGTAAACATCCTATAGTAAGGACTGAATGGCTTACTGACTGTGTGTGTACACATCCTATAGTAGAGACTGAATGGCTTACTGACTGTGTGTACACATCCTATACTAGAGACTGAATGGCTTACAGACTGTTTGTACACATCCTATACTAGAGACTGAATGGCTATCTGACTGTGTGTGTACACATCCTATAGTAGAGACTGAATGGCTTACTGACTGTGTGTACACATCCTATACTAGAGACTGAATGGCTTACAGACTGTGTGTGTACACATCCTATACTAGAGACTGAATGGCTTACTGACTGTGTGTGTACACATCGTATAGTAGAGACTGAATGGCTTACTGACTGTGTGTGTACACATCCTATACTAGAGACTGAATGGCTTACAGACTGTGTGTACACATCCTATAGTAGAGGCTGAATGGCTTACTGACTGTGTGTGTACACATCCTATACTAGAGACTGAATGGCTTACTGACTGTGTGTGTACACATCGTATAGTAGAGACTGAATGGCTTACTGACTGTGTGTGTACACATCCTATACTAGAGACTGAATGGCTTACAGACTGTGTGTACACATCCTATAGTAGAGGCTGAATGGCTTACTGACTGTGTGTGTACACATCCTATACTAGAGACTGAATGGCTTACTGACTGTGTGTACACATCCTATACTAGAGACTGAATGGCTTACTGACTGTGTGTGTACACATCCTATAGTAAGGACTGAATGGCTTACTGACTGTGTGTGTACACATCCTATACTAGAGACTGAATGGCTTACAGACTGTGTGTACACATCCTATAGTAAGGACTGAATGGCTTATAGACTGTGTGTACACATCCTATACTAGAGACTGAATGGCTTACTGACTGTGTGTGTACACATCCTATACTAGAGACTGAATGGCTTACTGACTGTGTGTGTACACATCCTGTACTAGAGACTGAATGGCTTACAGACCGTGTGTACACATCCTATAGTAGAGACTGAATGGCTTACAGACTGTATGTGTACACATCCTATACTAGAGTTTGAATGGCTTACTGACTGTGTGTGTACACATCCTATACTAGAGACTGAATGGCTTACTGACTGTGTGTACACATCCTATAGTAGAGACTGAATGGCTTACTGACTGTGTGTGTACACATCCTGTACTAGAGACTGAATGGCTTACAGACCGTGTGTACACATCCTATACTAGAGACTGAATGGCTTACTGACTGTGTGTACACATCCTATAGTAGAGACTGAATGGCTTACTGACTGTGTGTGTACACATCCTATACTAGAGACTGAATGGCTTACAGACCGTGTGTACACATCCTATACTAGAGACTGAATGGCTTACTGACTGTGTGTACACATCCTATAGTAGAGACTGAATGGCTTACTGACTGTGTGTGTACACATCCTATATTAGAGACTGAATGGCTTACAGACCGTGTGTACACATCCTATAGTAAGGACTGAATGGCTTATAGACTGTGTGTGTACACATCCTATATTAGAGACTGAATGGCTTACAGACCGTGTGTACACATCCTATAGTAAGAGACTGAATGGCTTACTGACTGTGTGTACACATCCTATAGTAAGGACTGAATGGCTTACAGACTGTGTAAACATCCTATAGTAGAGACTGAATGGCTTACAGACCGTATGTGTACACATCCTATAGTAAGGACTGAATGGCTTACTGACTGTGTGTACACATCCTATACTAGAGACTGAATGGCTTACAGACCGTGTATACACATCCTATACTAGAGACTGAATGGGTTACTGACTGTGTGTACACATCCTATAGTAGAGACTGAATGGCTTACTGACTGTGTGTACACATCCTATACTAGAGACTGAATGGCTTACAGACTGTGTGTACACATCCTATAGTAAGGACTGAATGGCTTATAGACTGTGTGTACACATCCTATACTAGAGACTGAATGGCTTACTGACTGTGTGTGTACACATCCTATACTAGAGACTGAATGGCTTACTGACTGTGTGTGTACACATCCTGTACTAGAGACTGAATGGCTTACAGACCGTGTGTACACATCCTATACTAAGACTGAATGGCTTACAGACTGTATGTGTACACATCCTATACTAGAGTTTGAATGGCTTACTGACTGTGTGTGTACATCCTATACTAGAGACTGAATGGCTTACTGACTGTGTGTACACATCCTATAGTAAGACTGAATGGCTTACTGACTGTGTGTGTACACATCCTGTACTAGAGACTGAATGGCTTACAGACCGTGTGTACACATCCTATACTAGAGACTGAATGGCTTACTGACTGTGTGTACACATCCTATAGTAGAGACTGAATGGCTTACTGACTGTGTGTGTACACATCCTATACTAGAGACTGAATGGCTTACAGACCGTGTGTACACATCCTATACTAGAGACTGAATGGCTTACTGACTGTGTGTACACATCCTATAGTAGAGACTGAATGGCTTACTGACTGTGTGTGTACACATCCTATATTAGAGACTGAATGGCTTACAGACCGTGTGTACACATCCTATAGTAAGGACTGAATGGCTTATAGACTGTGTGTACACATCCTATACTAGAGACTGAATGGCTTACTGACTGTGTG
Source organism: Oncorhynchus masou masou (assembly GCF_036934945.1). NCBI lineage: Eukaryota > Metazoa > Chordata > Actinopteri > Salmoniformes > Salmonidae > Oncorhynchus > Oncorhynchus masou. The sequence goes on from NC_088227.1 coordinate 6,998,913, forward strand.
TGTACACATCCTATACTAAGAGACTGAATGGCTTACTGACTGTGTGTGTACACATCCTATACTAGAGACTGAATGGCTTACAGACTGTGTGTACACATCCTATAGTAAGGACTGAATGGCTTACTGACTGTGTGTGTACACATCCTATACTAGACTGAATGGCTTACAGACCGTACACATCCTATACTAGAGACTGAATGGCTTACAGACTGTGTGTACACATTCTATAGTAAGGACTGAATGGCTTACTGACTGTGTGTACACATCCTATACTAGAGACAGAATGGCTTACAGACTGTGTGTACACATCCTATAGTAGAGACTGAATGGCTTACAGACTGTGTGTACACATCCTATAGTAAGGACTGAATGGCTTACAGACTGTGTGTACACATCCTATACTAGAGACGGAATGGCTTGCTGACTGTGTGTACACATCCTATACTAGAGTTTGAATGGCTTACTGACTGTGTGTAAACATCCTATAGTAAGGACTGAATGGCTTACTGACTGTGTGTGTACACATCCTATAGTAGAGACTGAATGGCTTACTGACTGTGTGTACACATCCTATACTAGAGACTGAATGGCTTACAGACTGTTTGTACACATCCTATACTAGAGACTGAATGGCTTACTGACTCCTATAGTAGAGACTGAATGGCTTACATGTGTACACATCCTATAGTAGAGACTGAATGGCTTACAGACTGTGTGTACACATCCTATACTAGAGACTGAATGGCTTACAGACTGTGTGTGTACAAGTAGAGACTGAATGGCTTACTGACTGTGTGTGTACACATCGTATAGTAGAGACTGAATGGCTTACTGACTGTGTGTACACATCCTATACTAGAGACTGAATGGCTTACAGACTGTGTGTACACATCCTATAGTAGAGGCTGAATGGCTTACTGACTGTGTGTACACATCCTATACTAGAGACTGAATGGCTTACAGACTGTGTGTGTACTGTAGAGACTGAATGGCTTACTGACTGTGTGTGTACACATCCTATACTAGAGACTGAATGGCTTACAGACTGTGTGTACACATCCTATAGTAGAGACTGAATGGCTTACTGACTGTGTGTGTACACATCCTATACTAGAGACTGAATGGCTTACTGACTGTGTGTGTACACATCCTATACTAGAGACTGAATGGCTTACTGAATGGTGTACACATCCTACTGAATGGCTTACTGACTGTGTGTACACATCCTATAGTAGAGACTGAATGGCTTACAGACTCCTATAGTAGAGACTGAATGGCTTACAGACTGTATGTGTACACATCCTATACTAGAGTTTGAATGGCTTACTGACTGTGTGTGTACACATCCTATACTAGAGACTGAATGGCTTACTGACTGAATCCTATACTAGGACTTGGCTTACAGACTGTGTGTACACATCCTATAGTAAGGACTGAATGGCTTACTGACTGTGTGTACACATCCTATACTAGAGACTGAATGGCTTACAGACTGTGTATACACATCCTATACTAGAGACTGAATGGCTTACAGACTGTGTGTACATCCTATACTAGAGACTGAATGGCTTACAGACTGTGTGTACACATCCTATACTAGAGACTGAATGGCTTACAGACTGTGTGTCCTATAGTAAGGACTGAATGGCATCTGTGTGTACTCCTATACTAGAGACTGAATGGCTTACAGACTGTGTGTGTACACATCCTATACTAGAGACTGAATGGCTTACTGACTGTGTGTACACATCCTGTACTAGAGACTGAATGGCTTTCAGACCGTGTGTACACATCCTATACTGAGACTGAATGGCTTACAGACTGTATGTGTACACATCCTATACTAGAGTTTGAATGGCTTACTGACTGTGTGTACACATCCTATACTAGAGACTGAATGGCTTACTGACTGTGTGTACACATCCTATAGTAGAGACTGAATGGCTTACTGACTGTGTGTGTACACATCCTGTACTAGAGACTGAATGGCTTACAGACCGTGTGTACACATCCTATACTAGAGACTGAATGGCTTACAGACTGTGTGTACACATCCTATAGTAGAGACTGAATGGCTTACTGACTGTGTGTGTACACATCCTATACTAGAGACTGTGTGTGTACACATCCTATACTAGAGACTGAATGGCTTACAGACTGTGTACACATCCTATACTAGAGACTGAATGGCTTACAGACTGTGTGTACACATCCTATAGTAGAGACTGAATGGCATCCTCCTATACTAGACTGAATGGCTTACAGACCGTGTGTACACATCCTATAGTAAGGACTGAATGGCTTACAGTGTGTACACATCCTATACTAGAGACTGAATGGCTTACTGACTGTGTGTACACATCCTATACTAGAGACTGAATGGCTTACAGACTGTGTGTACACATCCTATAGTAAGGACTGAATGGCTTACAGACTGTGTGTACACATCCTATAGTAAGGACTGAATGGCTTACAGACTGTGTGTACACATCCTATACTAGAGACTGAATGGCTTACAGACTGTGTGTACACATCCTATACTAGAGACTGAATGGCTTACTGACTGTGTGTACACATCCTATAGTAAGGACTGAATGGCTTACAGACCGTGTGTGTACACATCCTATACTAGAGACTGAATGGCTTACTGTATGAGGGCATATATATAACTATTTCTGTAACCTCTCCTACCCCTAACCTCTCTCTTTCCTTCTTTCTGTACTCTTCAGCAGATCTGGGTTGGTGTAAACTTTCCCTGAATTTCTCTGACTTCGCTAAAGCTTTCTTTTTGTCACTTGCTGACTGTCTGCAATTAAAGGACATAAAGCAAAATATCAACAGTTCGTGAATAATACTTAAATTAATAGTTCATTATAAATATTTAAATATATAGTCTGATTAAATTCTCATTACCGAAGTTCTCTCTACTGCAACTGGCCTTAAATTGCTTTGTTAAGTGAGAATGGTGTTGTGGAGGATGAGGAACCTTAGCATGGTTTGCTAACAATAGAAAAGCCATGATGACTATGCAAATGTTTACTTGATGTACATAATTAGACATCAATGAAGTATATTTTCATAAATTATAAATCGAAAGTTTTTCTAAATGTTGAAAACTACCTGTATCAGTAATGATAATCAATACGGTCGTGTACGCAGTCTGACGAGAGAATGTTTAACTTTTAACTGGAGAAATATAAAAAGATATCTGCTTACCTGGTAGCCATCTTGAAGGTACTGGCAGATGTTGCTTCATTCAAGATCAAACTTTATTTAAAATTCTCTGTGTGTGTGTGTAAGCAGTCCTTCAAAAATGTTGCAGAGGAAGAAAACACCAGTCATGGACACTTCAATTTCCCACTATTTTACATGAATATTCATGTCACTTGAAAACATCTAAAACATCAATTTATTTTTTGCAGAATTTTTTCATTTTACTCTGTTTAAATTACAACATGCATTCAGACAGAGCTGAATGCGTTGCGGTAATGACAATTTCAGCAGAAAATGCAATAAAATAGAAAAATAATTCATTCCTATGTTGAAACTACTCTTTGTGTAAGGTAGAGAACACATTTTTATTATGATATTTTGTTAGATCACTAAATGACATGTTTTATATTGAAAATCATTACTACCACGGTATTTGAATGGTTTCATGACCCAGGCGGCATGTAGCCTAGTGTTTAGAGTGTTGGACTAGTAACCGAAAGGTTGCTAGATCGAATCCCTGAGCTGACAAGGTAAAGATCTGTCATTCTGCCCCTGAGCAAGGCAGTTAACACACTGTTCCCCGGTAGGCCGTCATTGTAAATAAGAATTTGTTCTTAACTGACTTGCCTAGTTAAAAAAAAGGTTCAATAAAAAATATAAGTAATTAGAAAAAAAAGAGTAGCTGCTGCTTTTGCAACAGCTAATGGGGATCCTAATAAAATACCAAATACAACAAAATGAGCCAGTGACAAATTATTGACAGGGTAGGAACTTAAGTTTGTCAGTGTTTCCAGGTGACCTTAATTAGATGTTACATTACATGTTTTCATACAGCTCGCTAGCCAACACTCATGCTTCACCTATTCCTCTTTGATAAGATACTGTTGCACAAACATGCTTAACTAGCCATGTTTGCTCTGACTCTTAGTACATTTACCAAGCTAGCGATTACATTAGCAGCTAAGACCAATTATTTTAGCAACACCCTAGCTTAAAAAAGAAACTAGCAAACAGTAAGATACATAAACAAAGTGTCATTCTAGAAGGCTTGTGGAAAGCAGCAGGTCACCGACATTGTTGCATCCATCTGACCATGCGGAGTGCACTGCAAGAAAGTGCTGGTGACTCTGTGGTCGAGCAAAAGCTCTATCCTTGAGTGACAGAGCTTGGTGTGGTTAGCGGCATGCAGCAGCATAGGGAGAGATGACTCAAGCAACAAATGGAGTAAGCTATAAAAACAAACATGCATGCCGGAGTTCCAAATAACATTTAACAAACCTGACTTTGAAATACCATTACAGAAGTTAAAGTAAAAACTCAAACCGGTCCGTGCATCAATACTGGTGTATTATAAAATACAGTATTCCGCCCAGCCCTACACTAGGCCTATAACCCAAAGCAACTACACCTGTCGGAGAGCTGGAAGCTAGCCAGCTCAATAAAGTGTAAAAAATGCACACTGGGAATATACTGTTAAGTGAAGGGCCATGGTAGGGTGTTGGGTGTCATGACAAACAATGGATGCTATGGCCAAATGTAAAGCAAGTGTCATGCTAAGAGAGTTCAAACTCTGGTAACGTTAACATTACAGCAGTGAAGACCACAAAATCTGGTGTTTTATATTGGCTTTTTGCGAAGGGTAATTCCTCAAGCTCTGTCATTCAAAAACATAGGTTACTACTTCTTAGCTAAATTTCGATGGTTGGGGTGTCACGGACTGGTCCAAATTCAAGTTCCGCCACTCCCTTTTAGCCAGCTGTGTGAGAGTACCTGATGTCGTTCACTGAGAGATTGTGCAACCCTACCCTAACAAGAACTGTTCACTGAGGCAATGCTACTGAGGCAATGCTACCGAGGCAATGCTACCGAGGCAATTCTACTGAGGCAATGCTACCGAGGCAATGCTTGGGGCCAGAGGCAGCGTGGGTGATCAATGTTTTCCTTTCAAGTGACAACTACCAGATTTCAGTGGCTACAACCCTACAAATCAATGATAACATAGCTAATACCAATACATTGAAAATGTCCTGTGTCGTTTTCCAGCTGGCTGGCATAAGGCTGCTAAAAATGTTTTGCTGGAATCAGTGCAGTTTGTCCTCCTTTCACTAGAGTTCAGTTTATCCATTAAAAAAACAAAAACATTTTTGGTGCTCCTAAATTTTGTTTGATGCATACATTAATGTTATTTCCTCAAATCTAAGAAATCAGCTTCATGAGTATATTTGTAGGCCTGTTTTAAGCACAACCCATACAGAACATTTATTTTACTTTATTATAGTTGGTTTTGCTATAATAAAACAAATTGGCAGATATAGTATATTGGTTATCTGTGAATATTTCCACTAAAATCGGATCCAAAAATCCCATATCAGCCGTGAACATGTAAGCATCACAATGTGTGAACAAGTGGTGCAGTTGACCACATTTTAATATCGAACTGAAAAAGCTCTTCTGCAATCCATCTTTGCAAAATAAGATATATTTTCGCAGGCTGCTGTCACACGACAAAGAACAGAATGTGATCCTGAACAAACCAGATGAACCATTTCATCTTAATCTTAGTGTAGGGCAGACACCAAGCCTACACTTTGCCAAATGAAACTGGCTGGCTCATACAACCTCGCTACAATGAGCTGTAGGTGTCAGAGCTACATGAACATTCTGGTGGTGTGTCTCGACAAGTTAGATAACTCCACGTTTAAATGTGTCGACCTCGGTCAGCTTAGCCTACTGGCGCTACCACAGTAAGTTACAGCTAGTCGAGTCCATTGCGCTACAGAGCACCCTAACTACATGCACTAACGTCAGTTACCAGCCGAAGGGTTCGCGAACGTTAGTTTACAAGTGAATTGAGTAAGTTACTCGACTGATGCTTTTCGGGTGATTCTAGACATATGCCAAAGTAGTTATCCTAAATCAGTTTTGAAAGTTGTTTTTCATTTTGTGGAGGAAGGCAGCTAACGTAAGCTCACGACATCCTCTGTCCTAGCGGGAAGTCAGGACTTGGCTAGCCAGCTCGGCTAACGTTAGCCACGTTAGTAGCAAACGATAGCTAGCTAGGTTTAGTTAGCTAGTTATGAAGTTTCCCGTGGCAGAGTACTAAGACGGATTTTAAAAATAGCGAACATGGTAATACAATGCTAACTAGAGCAAGTCAATGATCTTGATTGAATAAAGTATATTACCTTGACGAAGGGAGGACATGTCCATGTTGTTCAGGTCCTTTCACGGCAGACTCCACATCCAAACGACACATTGAGGCAGATCGAATTCCGCTTTTCCTTCTCACCAACGACTTATCGTAGGATACAATAACCATTTAACCCATTTCATTGTTGTGCTTTATTAGCTAGCTAGTTCTTCCAGTCAACAGTAAATTGTTGTCCACAGCAAAGTAAGAAACGTGTGAGACTGCCTAGGGACTATTTAACGCTAGCTAGCTGCATGCCGCTCAGTGAATCAGCTAGCGGAGACAAGAATACAGTTATAGCTAGCAGAAAACATATCATGTTGGCTACATTATTCTAACAGGCCTTTGAAATGACAAAATACTTTAAAAGTCGAAAAGGGAAAGTATGGCCATTCCTGGCCAAAACTTCTCTATGGCAGGCATCAAGTTAACTGAAGAACCACCTCCAGCGCCGTTTTAAACTCAGGTACATTGTAGTTGTAACCTACCGGAAGGCAATCAGGGAGGAGAGCCTTGATTGGTCCAATGGGGTTTCAGGCCCGCCTAGTAACTGCGTCTGATTGGCAAAGTAAAATCCCCCAACTTTAACGCTGCAGTAAGTAACTTTTTGGGGCGACACGGCCAAAGTCACATTTCAATTGAGTTATAGATATGTTATTCTCATTGAATGCAAGTTTAAGAAGCCGTATATGTGTTCTATGTGCTGGGTTTCTATGATACCCGTACTTAAGTTTTCACTTTTGCGTATTTTACTTTCGGTTTTGTACACCAGTTTCAAACAGCTGAAAATACAATATTTTTTTATTTTAAATATATTTCACAGCGGTTTATGATTTGTATTTGTATTTATTATGGATCTCAATTGGCAGCAGATACTTTTCCTGCTACAGCTCACCAAAAGCCATTGAAAGGGCTCTCTTTGCCTAGTTGGAGAACTTCACCAAGGTGACAGTTAAAGAACTCCAGAGACTCTGTGGCCTTGCTGCAAAGCAAGATGGCTACCTACCTGGCCTATTGTTTATAGCCTCGTTATTGTTATGTTATTGTGTTACTTTTTATTATTTTTTACTTTAGTTTATTTGGTAAATATTTTCTTAACTCTTGATGAACAAAGCAATCGGTCTCTAACAAGATCAGAGTTCTTCAAGGTCAAAGGTAGTTCATAACCATACACACTCAAGACGTGTGGGGGACTCACAGAGACAAACGGCAGTTGGTTATGTTGTGGAGTCAGTCGATGAGAAGATGAGTTTTTGCCTTCCCACACTCATCAAATGTAACCAAGTCCCTAACAATCGCTCAGAAATTCCCACTCCAAACACAGCTCGCCACCACAGTCACCTGAGACGCATCGCAGATGAGATCCCACCTCTGGATCCTGACGCAGACATACTTCTCCTCCTAGGTAGAGATGTCTTGAGACATAAAGTCAGGAACCAAATCAACTGTCCAGATGACGCTCCATTCGTCCAGAAGCTAGACCTAGGTTGGATTGTCGTCGGGACATATGTCTCAGAGGTGTCCACAAACCATCTCAGGTGAGCTCGTACAAGACATCCATCTTGGAAAATGGTCATCCAACCTACCTCAGCCGATGCAACAGTCAGGTTAGAGTGAAAGAGAAGCTCAGTTGCAGAGCACAGTGGCAGATCCTCAATGAGCCAAACCTGCAAGACAACTCACTGACACTTACCGGAGAGAACCTGGGTTATCTTCTGTCGCACCACGAGCGATCACAAACTTCCTTCAGATCATGGACAACGAGGTCTGCCAAGACAGCTCCAACAGCTGGGTCGCGACCTTGCCTTTCCAGATACCCAGACGATGGCTGCCTAACAATAGGGAGTATGCTTAAAGTCATCTCACCTCACTCCATCATACTGTAGAAAAGCGGCCTCAGATGAAGGAGCACTTCTTAGAGTTCATGCAGAAAATGCGATTCAACAACCATGCAGAGATAGCTTCACCACTCCAGGAAGGTCAAGAATGCTGGTACCTCCCTTTGTTTGGAGTCTAACACCCTAAAAGACAGACCACATCTGTGTGGTGTTGGACTCAAGTGCACCACTCGAAGGAGTCTTCCTCAATGTTCTCCTCACAGGCCCTGATCTCAACAACAGCCTGCTGGGTGTACTCATGAGGTTCAGGAAAGAACCCGTGGCTATCACTGCTGAGATCCAGTACATGTTCCACTGCTTCGTGGTGATGGAGGATCATAGAGACTTCCTCCGCTTCCTGTGATATCGCAACAATGACCCCAGTAGTGACATTGTGGAATACAGAATGTATGTCCATGTCTTTGACAATAGCCAGTCCCCTGCTGTCGCCATATACGGCCTAACGAGGGCTGCCAAGGAAGAAGATGACTTTGGCCGCAATATGAGAAGGGTAATCTAACATGAGTTCTATGTCAATGACGCACTGATGTCATTCGCTACCGGAACAGAGACCATCAATGTCCTTGGTCGAGCACAGGAAATGCTTGCGCTATCCAATGCTGCACAAAATTGCCTCCAACAGTCCTGTGGTGATGGATGTGTTTCCCCCTGACGACCGGGCCATGGACATTAAGGATCTAAACCTCTTCACTGATGATCTCCTCCTACAGTTCAATCTAGGAGTCTCTTGGAACATCACAGCAGACATATTCCATTCCCTGCTGTAGATGACAAGAAGCCAATCACACGCAGGGGGTTGCTCTCTACGGTCAATAGTCTATATGATCCACTTGGCTTCCTAGCCCCTGTCACCATACAAGGCAGGCTACTCCTCAGAGAGCTCTACATGAGCGGAATATTTGGATTCATCCTTTTCCGCAGACATGGAAGAGGAGTGGAACAAATGGAGAGATTCACTTCAAGACTTACAGGAGCTCCAAATACCTTGCACCTACACGTCTTCCTCTACCTCTAATGCTTAGCTCAAGGAACTTTGTGTCTTCGCAGATGCATCGGTGAAAGCTAGCGCAGCTGTAGCTTACCTGAAGGTCACCACTCAAGATGAAAAAGTGAAGTCGGCTTTGTCTTTGGAAAGGCCAAGATGGTTCCCTAGCCAGGGCTTACTATCCCCAGACTAGAACAATGCGCAGTCGTACTGGCAGTCAAGATTGCTGAGTTGATAGTTAAAGAGATGGATCTGAAGATTGACAGTATCACATACTATACGGACAGCAAAGGGGTGCTTGGGTTCATTCACAACTAAGCAAGGTGGTTCTACATCTATGTGAGCAGCAGAGTTCAGCATACCTGGCAATCCTTTTCCCCAGATCAAGGGAGGTACGTGCCCACAGATCTCAACAGCTGACCATGGGTCAAGATCCATTACAGTAGCCCTCCTCAGCAACACAACATGGCTGTAAGGACAAGCCTTTCTTCAGAATCCAGCCCTGCACTCCTCCAAACGTCTAGAGTTGTTTGACCTTATCAACTCTGCTTCTGACTCTGAGATACGGCCACAGGTGACTATTAATGTTTTCAAGAACATATTGAGCTCCAAACACTTTGAGCGTTTCACCAAGTGGAACAGCCTCATGAGGACAGTAGCACACTTAATCCAAATAGCTCTGATCTTCTCTCAGCCTGCACAAGAGAGCAGCTGCCATGGTTGGCATATCTGTCGGAAGAACCCCACTGAAGAGGAGCTGGAAAGAGCCAAAGTCCTTGTGATAAAGAGTGTCCAAGACAAGTGTTATGCAGAGGAATTTAGGTGCATAGCAGCAGAACGCAGTCTTCCTACTGACAGCAGTCTACGAATGTCACATCTGCTGCTGCCACACCCCCTAGTGGACATCCAGTGTTTCCTTGACTTGCAGCCATTTCTCCAGTACACTCTCTCTCCCTCTATCACTGTGTATGTGATTGGAGACAGGTGTGCTGTTGGAGAATAAGCTCTTTGTTAAGGATGAGAAATGTGAGTTTCATGTTTCCTCTGTATCCTTTTTGGATTACATCATTGCACAAGGGCAGCTACGAATGGACCCTGCCAAGGTCATGGCAGTCACAGACAGGCCTGTGCCTGCTAATCTGAAGCAGCTACAGTGTTTCCTGGGGTTTGCCAATTTCCTGGGGTTTGCGTTCCGGAAACTCAAGCATCGCTTCACTTCCGCTCCAATCCTTACCGAGCCAGAACCAGAACTCCAGTTCGTCCTCGAGGTGGACGCTTCCGTCACCGGGGTAGGTGAGGTTCTGTCTCAACGTTCACCCTCTGATCAGAAGCTCCACCCATGTGCCTTCTTGTCCTGCAAGCTCTCACCTGCAGAGATACATTTTGACATAGGTAACTGGGATCTTCTGGCAGTGAAGCTGGCTCTTGAGGAGTGGCGTCACTGGTTAGAGGGTTCGGTTCTCCCCTTCATTGTGTGGACAGATCACATATCCTACACCCAGCCAAACGTCTGAACTCTCGGCAGGCCAGCTGGACATTGTTTTTCGGAAGATTCAACTTCCCATTCCCTTATCGCCCCGGACCTAAGAATACCAAGCCTGATGCCCTATCCCGTCAGTTCACCGCCGACAACACAGGTTCTGAGCCAGAGACCATTATGCCATCCACCTGCTGGGAGATCGAATCCCGTTCTCCAGGCTCAGCAGAACCAGCTTGACCCAGGTAATGGTCCTAGAAAGGCTCTGTTTGTGCCAGATTCAGTTCGCTCTGAAGTTCCTCAGTGGGCCCATTCTACTCACCTCACCTGTCACCCTGACATGAACCGGACTGTCGCCTTCCTGCGTCAGCGATTTTGGTGGCCCACCATGGAGAAAGACGCTCGGGAATTCATCTCAGCCAGTCGCCCCTGGTCACACATAGCTCTGGATTTTGTCACTGGCCTTCCCCCATCTAACAGTAATTCAGTCATCCTCACTATTATCGACAGATTTTCCAAAGCGGCTCACATCCAAGCTTCCTTCCTTCAGGAAGACTGCGGACCTGCTGGTATCCTATGTGTTTCGGCTGCATAGCATCCACATTGACATTGTTTCTGACAAGGGACCCCAGTTTACATCCCAGGTATGGAGAGCTTTCTGTTCAGCGCTTGGTATTAATGCTAGCCTTTCATCTGGATATCACCCCCAGACTAACGGCCAGACCGATAGGGCCAAACAGGAGTTGGAGACTGCCCTATGCTGTGTGTCCTGGAGTGTGCAGCAACCCTTGGTAGAATATGCCCACAACACCCTCATCAACGCCTCGTCCGGTATGTCACCCTTTGAGTGTGCTCTGGGTTACCAAGCCCATTTGTTACCTGCCCAAGAGGTCGAGGTAGCGGTGCCCTCAGTCCAGGACCACATGCACAGTTGTCATCGCACCTGGAGGGGGGCCCGGGCTGCTCTTCACCGTGCCTCCACCAGGACCCAATCCCAAGCTATCCATCGCCGTGCTACAGCTCCAGTCTACACTCCAAGCCAAAAGGTATGGCTCTTGTCTAAGGACTTACCCTTGAAAGTTGTTTCCAGAAAACTAGCCCCGATTCATTGGTCCATTTGAGATTGATCGTATCATTAACCCCTCTGCTGTGCATCTGAATCTCCCAGACTCTCTCAAAAGCCACCACACCTTCCATGTCTTTGATTAAACCAGTCTGCTCAAGTCCCTTGTCCCCCCCTGCAGCTGCTCCTCCACCCCCTTGGCTCATCAATGACCATCCTGCCTATACTATCCGGCGGGGGGACAGGGGACTCTAGTGGATTGGGAGGGATAAGGGCCTGAGGAGCGCTGCTGGGTGCTCCATCGTCACATTCTGGACCCATCCCTCTGACAGGATTTCCATACCCTGACAACCCGTAGGGGGGGGGGGTTCTGTCACATCTGCTTCTCTCTCTCGTTATTGACCAAATACTTATTTTCCACCATAATTTGCAAATAAATTCATAAAAAAATCAGACAATGTGATTTTCTGGAGAAAAAAAATCGCATTTTGTCTGTCATAGTTGAAGTGTACCTATGATGAAAATTACAGGCCTCTCTCATCTTTTTAAGTGGGAGAACTTGCACAATTTGTGGCTGACTAAATACTTTTTTGCCCCACTGTATATTCATTTGGGGACAGGTCCAAAATCATTAAACATTTATGGCAATTTAGCTAGCTAGCTTGCTGTTGCTAGCTAATTTGTCCTGGGATATAAACATTGGGTTGTCATTTTACCTGAAATGGACAAGGTCCTCTACTCCGACAATTAATCCACAGATAAAAGGGTAAACCGAGTTCATTTCTTGTAATCTCTCAGGCTTCTTCTTTGGACTTCATATGGAGGTTGGCAACAAACTTTAAGGTGCATTACCACCTCCGACTGGAGTGGAGTGTGGACCTTTCAATCACCCACATGGGTATATGCTCCTAAAAAACAGTGAGGAGATAGGAGAGGGAGGACCTGCAGTGTCGAGCATCACAAATAGAACCAAGTTCTATTTTAGCGTGTGGCTATGCAGACGCTAGTTGACATGTGCAAGCAATGTGGAAGCAATGATTGAATAACATGTATGTGTACATTTATTTTGCAACACTTGCGGTCTGGTCAGCATGTAAGGGGTGTGGTGCAGTCTTCAAGTGTGTCACGTCCAATAAGCTACATGGGAAGAGGGAACTCCAGCAGATGGCAGAACTGCCAGCTGAGTGGCTACAGGTAGCATAACCTTTCACTTACGTAGATGTGGACATTTTCGGCTCTTGTGCACACGGGAGTTGGTCTCACGCCGCACCAGAGGAGGACACGCCAATAGCAAAAGGTGGGCGGTGATATTCTTGTGCATTTGCACAAGAGCTAGAAGTAATTGAATCACTAAATGCTTCCAGCTTTATAAACGCCCTGAGAAGATTCTAATCAGAGGCATAGCAAAGCAGATACATTCAGATTGCGGAACAAACTTTGTTGGTGCTTGCTGAGACCTGAGGATGGATGGATCAAGCTCCAATTCAGAGAGCATGTAGAGGTATCTCCAAGAACAGAAATGTAGCTGGGTATTCAACCCACTCCACTCATCCCAAATGGGTGGTGCATGGGAGTGGATGATTGGCATTGCACGTCGTATCCTCGACTACATGCTCCTCAAAGGTGGATCTTCACACCTTACACAGTCCTGACAACACTGATTACCAAGGTCACTGCTGTGATGAATGCCAGGCATCTCATCCCAGTATCTTCAGACCCAGAAACACCCCTCATCCTCACTCCAGCTATGCTCTTGACCCAGAAGACTGGCGTCCCCCCTCCTCCACCAGACAAGTTTGGGGAAGTAGGACTCTACAAGCAAGTGTGGAAGCAGGTACAAAGTCTAGCGGACACCTTTTGGAAGGAGTATCTCTGCACGCTGCACAGCCGATGCAAGTGGCAGGACAAGAGGCCAGAACTTAAAGAAGGGTATGTTGTCTTAATGAAGGACAGTCAGGGTAAAATAAATTAATGGCCATTGTTGTGAAGACCCTTCCCAGCTGGGACAGGAGGGTGAGGAAAGTCAAAGTGAAAGTTGTCAAGGAGGGAACTACTTCTCTTGGCCTATCTCCGAAGTGGTTTTCCTTCTTTCTTCAGAAGACCTCAGTGGTCAGAGTTAGGTTTATGTGGGATTGTTAAAGACCCCAGACAGGGAGTGTTTTGGACCTGTTAGTTGTTTAGCACCCCCTAGTGTCAGTTTAAGTGCAGCAGCGTAGAATTGACCTGTTTGTGTCATGTAACAGGAAGCAGTTTCCGAAGTCAAGCAATGTGTAAGATGTGCAAGTGTGACAGAGTAGTTAGTCCTTCTTTATAAGCTTTGTAAGACGGGATGTCTAAGTACATTTGTTTATTAACACAAGATAAAAGTTTGTCACTTTTCATGTTTCTGTAAAAGATGAAGAATTGAGTTAGAATTGAGTTAGCTGTTAACTTTGCATTAGCTTTCTCCCTAGGGACACCTAGCGTAGCAATATCAAGAATACAGTTGCATTCTGGAAACCTTATTTTATATTTCAATCTAGATTGAGTACTCATTCCTTATTTAGTGCAGTTAATGTGTAAGCCATTCTGTGCTCTATACTACTGTAACTAAAAACATGTACTTTTCGTGTTTGTTGCAGTTTCACACTGTGATTCAAGTAAACTTCCAAAACGGAAACCTGCTCCTCAGAGTTATTTGAATGAGTGTTTAGCTAACTGTATAGCTGGAGAAGGGCTACTGTACATTTAGAGAGTCCAGTATAATGACATTATAGACAATTCTGTGCTTCCAACTTTGTGGCAACATTTTGGGGAAGGCCCTTTCCTCTTTCAGCACAATGCACCCCATGCATAAAGCGATGCCCATACAGAAATGGTGTGTCAAGATCGGTGTGGATGAACTTGACTGGCCTGCACAGAACCCTGACCTCAACCCCATCGAACACCTTTGGGATGAATTGGAACACCAACTGCAAGCCAGACCTAACTGCTTAACATCAGTGCCCGCTGGACGCTGTTATAGCAGCAAGCAGCATATTAATGCCTATGATTTTGGAATGGGATGTTGAACGAGCAGTTGTACACATACTTTTGGTCATGTAGTGTATATATGAAACAAAAGGCAAATCATGTTTTTGACTGCACTGAGCCTTTAATATGGCATACCACAAGAGTAACATAACTTTTCTGGGAGTTTGTCAACAAAGCCTGGAGGCGTTACTACAGATCCTGAATACGATTCCAGGCTGTTTCACAACCGCCCGTGATTGAGAGTCCCAGAGGGCAGCGAACAATTGGCCCAGCGTTGTCCGGGTTAGGCCGCCATTGTAAATAAGAATCTGTTCTTAACTGACTTGACTAGTTAAAAAACATTGAAATCAGGTCCTTAGTTCTTGGGTTGTGATGACATTTGATTGTAGCGACATTACCCAATACCTGGTAACCTTGTCAAGAGGCTCAGATCTATTGGTATAACGGTGAGGGGCTTGAGATAGAGAAGTGCAAAGGAAGGGTGTAGTGACCTTAACCTAAGAACAACCTCATTAAGAGGTCCGCAACTTGTCATAACAGCTAAGGTATTGGGTTGACATTCAAGTCTGGGACAGGGACTCAAGTCCTGGTTAGGGCTGTCCTTGAATTCACTGCAGTGTGAATTCCTAGCGGTACGTCAGTAGTTGAAATCGCCAGCAGCAGGAATTATTTTTTTAAGCAGGAAATCCTACGAATTTGAATCAGAGACGTGATTGTTTTGAATAAGAAAAGGGCTCTTTCGTTCAAAGATTGGCAGAAAAACTCAAAATACTGGATAAGCACACAATTCATTCATATGATTTTGGAACCTTTATTAAAAATGGTATAAACTGCTCGTTTACTCATAAAAAGCATTATCTTCTCAAGCTCATTGTCATGCATGTCAACTTCATCATAAAAAAAACGTGGTATCTCCCACCTCATGGCTGTTTAATCAGAAATCAGTTGTCACAATATCATCTTGTGGTCGAGTGCAGGCTTTGAACGTGGTAAAAATGAACCACTGTTGGAATAGGTCAGCTGAAAAGCACAATTCTTTGCACGTTCTCAGATTGGTTTGAATAAGGACATTACTTCACTAAATGTATGCAAAGAAAGTCAAGAAACCAAATACAAATTAATGTTTGAAAGGTGAAAAGCTTCTGCAATCGTTAGTATTGCCAAGGTTGAACATCACCATATGATTGAAATGAATAAATAAATAAGTAATCACAGAAAATTAGACATATACCCATTATAATTATTCACTTGTAAGGAGACAATATAAGAACATATGTAACTTTAATAGCAAACAAATGGCACCACATGCTAGGTGACAGCTAGCCGCAGTGCAAGATTGAACTGTCTGGCTCAAGAAGGCCATGTGTTCATTAGGAATACTGTACATATAGCACCAAACCAGACCAAGATCACATTGTGAGCATACTGAACATAATTCACGTTTTCAACAATGCCTATTTGCTCTTGTTGCTCAAAGACACAACCAAAGATAAACCTGTGAAAGACAAGGTAAATTAGTCCCTAATCACACATTGAGCCTTTTGTGCAATCGTTCTTGCTTACAAATGTAAAAAATAAAAAGACAGCCGAGAACAATTCCCAGACTGTCTATAGTAAAACATATATACTTTAAAAAAGATTATTAATGTAAATGTTGTGCTGCTCTGAATTCATGTAGTGTAATAGGGACAATAATTTAAACCAAAAAGAGTACATATTGAAATACAAAGTAAACATAATAAATAAGTATGGTGAACTTGAGAAACTGTTAACCTCTCAGATAAAAAAAAAAATGGCATTGCATGGAGACGGATATCACTCAGTTTCCATACAGATGAAGGTATGTAGATACTGTATGTTCACACATACAAGACAAAAAGTCAGAGGCACAAGTTTAACCAAACAGTCAAGTTTTAAGTCTATAAGCTATGAGCCGACAATGATCTCCATAATGTGGTCAAGTTCACAGAGATCGGTTCTACAGCTGGAGTTGGACGTGGGGCCATGGGAGGAGGCCATGCTGTCCAGAAGGTTGTAAGGCCCCATCTTGGGGGTGCTCTGAATGCTTGTGAGCATGGTGTCCAAGTCATAATAAGAGGCATCAACGGCTGAGAACAGCTCCTCTAGTGCCGGGTCTGACCCAGGGGTGCCATTTTTGATCTCGAACGTCCCAAACACCTGCCCCATCACTGTTTTAGCCCCCTGCCCAGACTCGACCTCTGAACCGGAGTCTTTGATGACCCGGTCCTCTACCGCCGCCATTCTCAGTTCTGCCCTGTCCCAGCAGTGGTCGATGGTCCCCAAGAGGGCCGGGGCCCCGTCGCTAAATGTCACAGAACAGAGAGCCTCGTCCGTTACCACTTCTTCCTCGCGGCAACCATCGTAGCCCATCACCGAGTAGAGCTTGGGCCCACCGCCCTGCTGCTCCAGCGCCGATGACAGACACAAAACCTCGGTGGCCACCAGGTGGTCAGATGGGCCAGAGCCGCCGAAAGCCTCAGTGACCAACTGCCAGCTCCCATCATGGGTCATTTCCTCCTGGATATGGCGCACCGTGTTGGCAATGAGGACCGAGCGGCACATGTTGGGCTCCACCAGCATGTGGCACAGCTGCAGCTTGATCAGAGACATGTCCAGCAGGGACTGGCGCTGCCGGCTGTACAACGCCGCCTTGTTGTCCATCGCTGCGTCCACACTGTCAAAGAACTTGCGTTTGGTGCCCTTGGAGTACATGTTGGCCCTGTGGGTGGAGCCAAATAGGACTTTGGTTAGAACATAAAGCTTTTTAATAATTAGCCTTTTCCATTCACTTGTTTAGCATGTTAAGCTTAGTATTTCAGTGTTTTATATTGTTCTGTAAAGATGTCAAAAGCCCTATTTACTTATTGTAATAAGATTTCTTAATAAAACATACTAGAATATCAAGATTTCAAAAGGCTGTAATGACAATTTGCTAAGGCTAGAAATTAAAATGTACATCCCGAGTGCACCTGAAAATCAAAGATATTATCAATAATGTACTTGTGTCATTTACTTTTCCTACGGGTACGGACAGGCACATACACGAGGCGGGATCTGAACTAGCTACATTACTGAACTAGCTCTCGAAACTAAGCGGCATTCTAGTTTAACAATACATATTTCTCACTGATATGAAAGGTCCTTATCCTTCAAAATCATACCGCAACGACACGTCTTAATGTTCAGATTGAGCATCGGGGCTCTTAACAAAACTCCCCTGTAAAGACAACACCTTTGTCCAATGACTCCTATGTGTAATCTAATGGAACTGAGAGTTATGATGGGTGTTGAACAACTGTTTCTGTTCTTAACTCTCTTTCAGGTCTTTTCAGGCAGACCTGGAAGGTGCCAGCTAAGTGGAGAATCCAACTTAGATCACCACTGATAAAGAAATATATCATTTGCTACCAGAATTCTTGTGATTGGAGCACTCTAGCTCTACAGTCTTTAAACCGATAACAAGGCTTGTGTTACGGTAGAGGGAAAGAAAGAGGAACAATGGCAGAAAGGCATTCGTCTGAACTGATACTATCTCTGCCGATTATCTGGGCCAACGGCCACATCTTCTAATATGACATTTTATTAAATGCCTTTTAAGACAGGGAGTCAAAAAAAATAATGTTTACAGCCAAAGAGTTACATCAACTAAAAAAAACAGTTTGTTAACTGCATATTCCAACCAATGTCAGTATTGGTAAATCATTTTCAAAGGTACATACTGTGGTCCTAAAATAAAACACATACACAGACTTGTTTTAGCCATTTGCAAGAAAGGCGAAACATGAAGATGTGGAAATTGGACCTTTGTCAATTCAAGCATAGTGGCAATAGAAAGAAATAACCCACTTCTGATGCAAGCATTAGTAATATTAACCCAAAATATCACACCGAGTAGCAATAAAATGGCAGACACGCACTGAAAACGGCTAAACAGCACTTTGTACATACATCCACAACTGAGACGAGCGTTGGACACTTGTCTCCAGCCACGGCGGCCAGCCAACCAGAGCTGCGGGAGCCTAAAAGTGACAAACATGCAACTAGAGCAGGGACAACACACAGTTCCAGCATGTCAATGCACATTACATCCAATGTCACTGGGTGACCCGTGTGTGTGCAGAGGGGGGAGGGGAAGATGCACTAGAACTCAGCTACTGGGACCAGGTGCTGAGGAACTATGAAAGGCTAATAACAATGCCCGCTTTACTTCCTCAATGCCAAGTTGTTTGTGTCACATCGGGTTAGAACCTCGTGTGGTTGTTTGAGCTACAGGAAGCGGGAAGGTAGTATGCATCGTTTTGAACACCAAACCAACAAACTGTTAGTTGCAGGCGAAAACTAAGAACCACATACATAATGCGAAAAATATATCATGTTGAAGGGTGGAATCGTTATGCAAATTACAGGATTTGTTTGATAGTCACAAAGATCACAGGAGGAAATCTTAATTAACAACCGTTAGCTGTAAGGATAACACATAACATTGAAGGGGGGGGGGGGGGGTCAGTCAAGGTTGAGATGAAGGCATGGGAGATTAGCCTACCTGACACAAGAGCGTCATCCCAGCACTGTAGAGACATTGACCAGAATGCAAGCCGACACGTCCTCTGCAGCGTGACTAAACTACACCACATGTCAGGGGACACACAGCAGCAGCTATTTCACTACCTTGCCCATTTGCAGTCATTTGAGAAAGTTACATTGTTTTTAGGGCAATGTGGAAGTGACTTACTGAAAGTGGAATGACATTTATGTTTCAAAAAAATAAGTTGTATCTATGTACTTATTTCCCACACCTCAAATCCTGAAGCAATTTATGAGCATTTCAGGTTGAATAAACTCCCAGATGCCTCTCCTATGGCAAATTGCAACAAAAATCTTTACAGGTCAACTGATGTTCAAATTGCCTACAGTGGATTGGATTTATTTTAATACTTCATCTTTGTACACAGCACTGCAGTAACAAACCTATTGGACAGTTGAGTTCCCGGTGTTTGCTTTGACAGTGACATTAAACTCCAAGAAGGCCTTGTTAATAGACTGATGGGCTTTTTTTTCTTATGAAAATGTCAATTTTAAAAGAAAAAAAATAACTGCCAAATAAAATGAACATCTGCCCTTTTGGCCACATATTATCCCTCAAAAAAATGTTGCAGTTTAGTTGCTGCAGTCAACTGCGGTATTGTGGACACAGTAATTGCAGAGAATTTAATTGCAGTTTACCTCCCCTCTCATGTATGAATCATGATTTTACTGCTGTGAGAATGTAGCTCGTCATCATCTGGCCAGTAAATGGCAGCACTGTGACCACATCAGGACGTGGGGCGAACGGAGGAGTGAGGCACCATGCATTGTTAGAAGTAGCAGTATGTGGAGCTAATTCAACACTTCAACAATGTAAGAAGCCTGGAGGGTGGCAAGGGGGGAATTTGAAAACACTGAAGATGAGCTACTAGGTTTTATCATTTACATCCACTGGTGTAGAGGTCAAATGATCCCTTACGAAAAAAGATTGCAGTATAACTACAGTATGCGGAAAATACTGAGTCAAAAAGTTTACAGTATAACATAGATTATTATAAGACAACAAAACTTAGTCCACCACGATAAATTACTTTACATGTTGTTTGTGACATCCTCTTTAACTTACTTTTTAGACACGAACATAAAAACCTAGAGGGAAAAGGAGGCCATTTTGAATTGACAATCAAACGTTATTCTGGCCAAATTCTGGTCGCCGAAGGCGCCAACAAGTAGTTTTAAAATGTATCCTGGGACCACGTCTGGATGTAACCCATCAAAGTGCTGATTTATTACCAGTCTGCTTACTGGTAACAGAGGTTACAGTGTAACAAATATCTATGGAAAGCATTAAATACTGCTAGTAAACTCCATGATAACTTACGTTCGAAATCGACCGCGCATTTGAAACACTTTCGGGGGACTTTTATTATTAAAGAGCAAACTGACCATTTAAAACGTGTTACACTCAAAACACATTACGTAATGCATATTTCAATGTGTTGGGCTTACCTTTACAAAATCAGTTTTTTTAGCCGAGGGTTCATGTGATCTTCGTGAATAAACAAATTAAAGGCGTAGCTTCCACCGACACAGATTGCAGTCGAAGCACTGCTGCTTGTCGTGAGCGGACACATAGGTCTTGATCGACAGCCCGTCTGTTGAAATGGGGGAAACATTAACAAAAGCCACACTGAAGAAACAGGAGACGCCACACCAGTATTCTGCCAGCAGCACAAATGATGACGTCAAGTTTTTATGGTAATGAAGAAACCTTCAAAATAAAAGACCCCATTTCAATGTGGATAACTCAAAGACATTGAATTTTGGCCACTTTTATTGTGCCAACAAGAAAAGGCATATTAGGTTGTTTAAGTAAACAAATAAACAAATATGGTTTTCACATTTATTTTAACAGAGAAGTCATACTGAGACTAGGATCTATTTTACAGATGAGCCCTGCATAAATACTTGAAACACATACAATACACAAAATTACAAAACACTAAGAAAAACAGACACATTTATCAACAGAGATCATTACTCTGTACTGACCAAGGGGGACAAGATCATCTAATCTGTAAATTGTTCCACATAAAGGGGGCAAAAAAAATAAAAGCAGGTTTATCCAACTCTGTGGAGACCAAAGGGGCCTCCAATGTTATCCAAGCCTGAGACCGGGTTTGGTAATTTGTCAGTCTAAATTAAATGAATGATGATAGTTTCTGCATGAGTGCATTGTAGATAAACACGAGAAAATGCTGTTCTCTTCTTACATACAAAGAGGCCCGCCCAAATCACTTTTTGATACAAAGCACAATGGTGAGTTATTTTACCATCACCGTATAAACCAAAGGGCACAATGGAAAACATAATCTCGTGGTTTAAGTGTAGATGCTGCTGCATGCATACAGACAGTGGCGATTTTAGCATGTCAATATTGGTGGCGCAAACAATGTTTTTTGGGGTGGGGTGCATGCCGGCAAAGCCACAACACAACACTAAACAATACATTTATTGCACTATAACAGTGACAAACGGTGCCCACAAACTGTTAGGGCCTACATAAAGCTGTCCCAACAGCAACATGGAGTGAATCCTTACCACTGCTACACCTCGCTATCAGCGGAGCCTTGTCTGGCAGCGAAACAGTTTATTCAGCCTCATTTACTGCCTTTTTGAAAAACATAGCTGATATGGCTGACTTGCTTAAACAAATGTGGTTTCTACTGACATTTGAGATGTACAAACTATAGCATAAGGGAACGACGAGTGGATAAGAGGCAATCCATAATTTCGATTAAGACATTATTGGGTGAGCTAGGACGGACGTAGTCAATATAGCTATTTGTTTAGCACTTTTGAAATGTACAGTGACAGAATTCAGAACATGGGCTCTTCTTACAGTATTCTCCCTGTACACCAAGTCTGAACCGTAGGATAAATAAAGGGGGCATATAAGCAAACAATGAAAGCTCTTACAATATTCAATGATTATTGTAAGAGGCTATAGGTGCACATATACATGTGCACCATCAAGTCAGAACAGTAGATTAAGTTATGAGGGAGGAAAGGGACCAAATTATTAGGGTGAGGCACATGGGCTGCTACAGCTTACTAAACAACATACACTTAGTACTACTTTCTTGGCCACAGTATACATATCTCCCTGGCATATTAAATAATTTATGCAGCAGCATACAATATATTTTTGGACTCACCTTGTTGTGCTGTGCTCAGTTGAACACAAAGGTGGCGCAGCGGTCCTTCTTGTGGGCTCTAGAAAGAGACCTGAAATCCAGAGTTTGGATGACCTTTCAAAATAGTTTTCCATATTTTCCCAGTCATAGCTAATTTTATCTGAGTTCCCAGTTGTCTTGAACTCACTGAAGCCTGAGATTTCCCAGTTCCGAGTTTCCAGTTATTTTGTAAGCGGTAGAAGTCATGCTGGATTAACAGCATGGTTAATGTATTCAAACTTTTTCAGCACATGGCGTTACTCCCTTTTTCGTGATATCCAATTGGTAGTTACGATCTTGTCTCATTGCTGCAACTCCCCAATGGACTCGGCTTCATGATTCTTAAATGGAAGAAGTTTGGAACCATCAAGACTCTTCCTAGAGCTGACCACCCAGCCAAACTGAGCAATCGAGAGAGAAGGGTCAGGGAGGTGACCAAGAACCCGATGGTCACTCTGACAGCGCTCCAGAGTTCCACTGTGGAGATGGGAGAACCTTCTAGAAGGATAACCATCTCTGCAGCATTCAACCAATCAGGCCTTTGTGGTAGTGCCCAGACGGAAGCCACTCCTCAGTAAAAGGCACATGACAGCCCACTTGGAGTTCGCCAAAAGGATCCTAAAGGACTCTCAGGTCATGAGAAACAAGATTCTCTGGTCTGATGAAACCAAGATTGAACACTTTGGCTTGAATGCCAAGAGTCACGTCTGGAGGAAACCTGGCACCATCCCTACGGTGAAGCATGGTTGTGGCAGAATCATGCTGTGGGGATGTTGTTCAGCGGCAGGGACTGGGAGACCAGTCAGGATTGAGGGAAAGATGAATGGAGTAAAGTACAGAGAGATCCTTGATGAAAACCTGTTCCAGAGCGCTCAGGACCTCAGACTGGGGCGAAGATTCACATTCCAACAGGACAATGACCCTTAGCACAAAGTCAAGACATTGCAGGAGTGGCTTCGGGACAAGTCTCTGAACGTCCTTGAGTGGCCCAGCCAGAGCCCGGACTTGAACACAATCTAACATCTCTGGAAAGACCTGTGCAGCATCGCTCCCCATCCAACCTAACATGTGCGTCTATAATGTGTTGGTGTAAGATGAAAGATGTAACTTTTTTTATGCACTCTCATTTTATGCACACTTTTTTTGTGTTAAAATAAAGAAAGTTATATGCGCCTCATTTGCATAAATGCAATGGTTATTTGCATATATGAATACATTAACATATAGATGCAACAGAGAGGCAATGTAATTCCATTGAGCCCATTTCATTCATTACCTTGGTGTGTTTGACAGGTCATTTCAACAATTTCTGTGGTCGTAAAGTTAACGAGAAAATAACGACAGGCAACAGTACGAAAGAGTAGCAGGAGTAAAAATGCTGGTTTTAAAGCATTCCACTTTCAGGTAGATCTTTGTTGACTATTGCTGGGTGTTATCATCCACCATGTGATATCGGCACATGCATACTTAGGCTGGACTGGCTCTCGTTCAGGCAAGAGAAAAATAAGTGCTCTCAGGCTATTCGGGAAGGCCAAAGTTAGTTACTGTTAGGAGCAGTTCTCTC
Organism: Oncorhynchus masou masou; assembly: GCF_036934945.1. NCBI lineage: Eukaryota > Metazoa > Chordata > Actinopteri > Salmoniformes > Salmonidae > Oncorhynchus > Oncorhynchus masou. Next base: position 7,023,096 of record NC_088227.1, read on the forward strand.
TCTGTGGGTCTATCCCCAAGAAGCTCTGGAAAACGGTTCAAGACCTGATGAATAAACCCTCCTCCTCACAGCTGCCCATGTCTCTTAAAGTTGATAATGTGGTTGTTACTGACAAGGAGCACATGGTTGAGCTCTTTTTTTTATTTTTTTTACCTTAATTTTACTAGGCAAGTCAGTTAAGAACAAATTCTTATTTTCAATGACAGCTTCGGAACAGTGGGTTTAACTGCCTGTTCAGGGGCAGAACAACAGATTTGTACCTTGTCAGCTCGGGGATTAGAACTTGCAACCTTTTGGTTTCTAGTCCAACGCTCTAACCACTAGGCTACCCTGCCGCATCTTTAATCACGACTTCATTAAATCAGGATTCCTATTTGACTCAGCCATGCCTCATTGCCCGTCCAACGTTTCCTCATCTCCCACTCTTTCTAATGCGAATACCTCCCTCTTTTTCCACTGCCTCACAACAAAGTTTCTCCCTGCAAGAAGTCACTGAGTCTGAAGTGCTGAAGGAGCTCCTTAAATGACCCCAAAAAACCATCTGGGTCAGATGGTTTAAGGTTGCAACCCCTATTATCACCAAGCCTATCTCTGACCTTTTAACCTGTCTCTCCTTTCTGGGGAGGTTCCCATTGCTTGGAAGGCAGCCACGGTTCATCCTTTAATTAAAGGGGAGATCAAGCTGATCCTAACTGTTATAGGCCTATTTCTATTTTGCCCTGTTTATCAAAAGTGTTGGAAAAACTTGTCAATAATCAACTGACTGGCTGTCTTGATTTCTATTGTATTCTCTCTGGTATGCAATCTGGTTTCTGCTCAGTTTATGGGTGTGTCACTGCAACCTTGAATGATGCCACCATTACCCTTGATTCTAAGCAATGTTGTGCTGATATTTTTATTGACTTGGCCAAAGCTTTTGATACGGTAGACCATTCCATTCTTGTGGGCCGGCTAAAGAGTATTGGTGTCTCTGAGGGGTCTTTGGCGTGGTTTGCTAACTACCTCTCTCAAAGAGTACAGTGTATGAAGTCAGAATATCTGCTTTCTCAGCCACTGCCTGTCACCAAGGGAGAACCCCAAGGCTCGTTCCTAGGCCCAACAATCTTCTCAATTTACATCAACAACATAGTTCAGGAAGTAGGAAGCTCTTTCATCCATTGTTATGCAGATGATTCAGTCATATTCAGCAGCCCCTCCACGGATTTTGTGTTAAACACTCTACAACAAAGATTTCTTAGTGTCCAACAAGCTTTCTCTGCCCTTAATCTTGTACTGAACACCTCCAAAATAAAGGTCATGTCGTTTGGTAAGAAGAATGCCCCTGTCCCCACAGGTGTGATTACTACCTCTACGGGTTTAGAGTTTGAGGTAGTCACCTCATACAAGTACTTGGGAGTATGGCTAGACAGTACACTGTCCTTCTCTCAGCACATATCAAAGCTGCAGGTTAAGGTTATCGTAATTGCTCCTCTTTCATCCCAGCTGCCAAACAAACCCTGATTCAAATGACCACCCCACCCATGCTAGATTACAGAGTCGTAATTTATAGAACGGCAGGTAAGGGTGTTCTCGAGTAGCTAGATGATCTTTACCATTCGGCCATCAGATTTGCCACCAAGCTCCTTAAAGGACACATCACTGCACTCTATACTCCTCTGTAAACTTGTCATCGCTGTATACCCGTCGCAAGACCCACTGGTTGATGCTTATTTATAAATCTCTCTTAGGCCTCACTTCCCCATCTGAGACACCTACTGCAGCCCTCATCCTCAACATACAACACCCATTCTGCCAGTCACATTCTGTTAAAGGTCCCCAAAGCACAAACATCCGGAGCTGTTTAGAGTATTGATTGGGGACTATGTAACTGATGTTCTGGTGCCGTTCGGGGCGGTTTAGAGTATTGATTGGGGACTATGTAACTGATGTTCTGGTACCCTTCGGGGCGGTTTAGAGTATTGATTGGGGACTATGTAACTGATGTTCTGGTGCCGTTCGGGGCAGGTTTAGAGTATTGATTGGGGACTATGTAACTGATGTTCTGGTGCCGTTCGGGGCGGTTTAGAGTATTGATTGGGGACTATGTAACTGATGTTCTGGTGCCGTTCGGGGCGGTTTAGAGTATTGATTGGGGACTATGTAACTGATGTTCTGGTGCCGTTCGGGGCGGTTTAGAGTATTGATTGGGGACTATGTAACTGATGTTCTGGTGCCGTTCGGGGCGGTTTAGAGTATTGATTGGGGACTATGTAACTGATGTTCTGGTGCCGTTCGGGGCGGTTTAGAGTATTGATTGGGGACTATGTAACTGATGTTCGTTCTGGTGCCGTTCGGGGCGGTTTAGAGTATTGATTGGGGACTATGTAACTGATGTTCTGATGCCGTTCGGGGCGGTTTAGTGTATTGATTGGGGACTATGTAACTGATGTTCTGGTGCCGTTCGGGGCGGTTTAGAGTATTGATTGGGGACTATGTAGCTGATGTTCTGGTGCCGTTCGGGGCGGTTTAGAGTATTGATTGGGGACTATGTAACTGATGTTCTGGTACCGTTCGGGGCGGTTTAGAGTATTGATTGGGGACTATGTAACTGATGTTCTGGTGCCGTTCGGGGCGGTTTAGAGTATTGATTGGGGACTATGTAACTGATGTTCTGGTGCCGTTCGGGGCGGTTTAGAGTATTGATTGGGGACTATGTAACTGATGTTCTGGTGCCGTTCGGGGCGGTTTAGTGTATTGATTGAGGACTATGTAACTGATGTTCTGGTGCCGTTCGGGGCGGTTTAGTGTATTGATTGGGGACTATGTAACTGATGTTCTGATGCCGTTCGGGGCGGTTCAGAGTATTGATTGGGGACTATGTAACTGATGTTCTGGTACCCTTCGGGGCGGTTTAGAGTATTGATTGGGGACTATGTAACTGATGTTCTGGTGCCGTTCGGGGCGGTTTAGAGTATTGATTGGGGACTATGTAACTGATGTTCTGGTGCCGTTCGGGGCGGTTTAGAGTATTGATTGGGGACTATGTAACTGATGTTCTGGTGCCGTTCGGGCGGTTTAGAGTATTGATTGGGGACTATGTAACTGATGTTCTGGTGCCGTTCGGGCGGTTTAGAGTATTGATTGGGGACTATGTAACTGATGTTCTGGTGCCGTTCGGGGCGGTTTAGAGTATTGATTGGGGACTATGTAACTGATGTTCTGGTGCCGTTCGGGGCGGTTTACAGTATTGATTGGGGACTATGTAACTGATGTTCTGGTGCCGTTCGGGACGGTTTAGTGTATTGATTGGGGACTATGTAACTGATGTTCTGGTGCCGTTCGGGGCGGTTTAGAGTATTGATTGGGGACTATGTAACTGATGTTCTGGTACCGTTCGGGTAGTTTAGAGTATTGATTCGGGATTATGTAACTGATGTTCTGGTACCCTTCGGGGCGGTTTAGAGTATTGATTGGGGACTATGTAACTGATGTTCGTTCTGGTGCCGTTCGGGGCGGTTTAGATTATTGATTGGGGACTATGTAACTGATGTTCTGGTACCCTTCGGGGCGGTTTAGATTATTGATTGGGGACTATGTAACTGATGTTCGTTCTGGTGCCGTTCGGGGCGGTTTAGATTATTGATTGGGGACTATGTAACTGACGTTCTGGTGCCGTTCGGGGCGGTTTAGTGCATTGATTGGGGACTATGTAACTGATGTTCTGGTACCCTTCGGGGCGGTTTAGATTATTGATTGGGGACTATGTAACTGATGTTCTGGTACCGTTCGGGTAGTTTAGAGTATTGATTCGGGACAATGTAACTGATGTTCTGGTACCGTTCGGGGCGGTTTAGAGTATTGATTGGGGACTATGTAACTGATGTTCTGGTGAAGTTCGGGACGGTTTAGTGTATTGATTGGGGACTATGTAACTGATGTTCTGGTGCCGTTCGCGGCGGTTTAGAGTATTGATTGGGGACTATGTAACTGATGTTCTGGTGCCGTTCGGGGCGGTTTAGAGTATTGATTGGGGACTATGTAACTGATGTTCTGGTACCCTTCGGGCGGTTTAGAGTATTGATTGGGGACTATGTAACTGATGTTCTGGTGCCGTTCGGGCGGTTTAGAGTATTGATTGGGGACTATGTAACTGATGTTCTGGTACCGTTCGGGCGGTTTAGAGTATTGATTGGGGACTATGTAACTGATGTTCTGGTGCCGTTCGGGGCGGTTTAGAGTATTGATTGGGGACAATGTAACTGATGTTCTGGTACCGTTCGGGGCGGTTTAGAGTATTGATTGGGGACTATGTAACTGATGTTCTGGTGCCGTTCGGGGCGGTTTAGTGTATTGATTGGGGACTATGTAATTGATGTTCTGGTGCCGTTCGCGGCGGTTTAGAGTATTGATTGGGGACTATGTAACTGATGTTCTGGTGCCGTTCGGGGCGGTTTAGAGTATTGATTGGGGACTATGTAACTGATGTTCTCGTGCCGTTCGGGGCGGTTTAGAGTATTGATTGGGGACTATGTAACTGATGTTTGTTCTGGTGCCGTTCGGGGCGTTTTAGAGTATTGATTGGGGACTATGTAACTGATGTTCTGGTACCGATCGGGGCGGTTTTGTTGTCATGTTGTGTTGCTGCCATGCTGTGTTGTCATGTGTTTAATATGTATGTATATTTTGTGTATAATATGTATATTTGTGTTGTATTGTGCAGGGCACATTTGAAAAAGAGACCTAAGGTCTCAATTTGTATCTTCCCTAGTAAAATAAAGGTAAAAACGTATAAAAATAAATTACGATTGAATTATTTCATCCTTAATGCCACCAACCTGGGACATCGAAGAGCAGCATGTGATTATCACTATTCAATAGCGCCAGTGGTGGAAAAGTACCCAATTGCCATACTTGAGTAAAAGTTAAGATACTTAATAGAAAATTATTAAAGTGAAAGTCATCCAGTAAAATACCACTTAAGTGAAAGTAAAATTATAAATCTTTTCAAATTGCTTATAAAAATCAAACTAGACGGCATCACTTCCATATTTTGTCATTTACGGTTAGCCAGGGGCACGCTCCAACACTCAGATATAATTTACAAAAAAAGCATGTGTTTGGTGAGTCTGCTAGATCAGGGGAGGTAAGGATAACCAAGGATGTTTTCTTGATAAGTGTGTGAATTAGGCAATTTTCCTGTCCTGCTAAGCTTTCAAAATATAACGAGTACTTTGGGTGTCAGTGAAACTGTATGCAGTAAAAAGTATATTCTTTTTTAGGAATATAGGCTCGTTACTTTACTTTTCATTAATCTGATGATTGTTATTCATCTAATCAACTAACTATGTTTAACTGTTACCCAATTAAATTAATCATGTAACAATGAACTCATTAGGAATTTGGGGCACCACGAGAGCGGTTCTTTAAAGAGTTACCATCTCCCGAATTAAACTCCAAAGGTCTTTACCTATCACATCTATAAACAGTCAACCTATTAATCATAACCTCAAATCATATCATCATTCTGAACAGTCGTAACCTCCTGCATCTGCAAAACCCCCAGCCTTACTTATGAGTCAGTACTACACAAAGTGGTTTAATTATTTATTTACTAACGAAATGGTAACACAGGATAAACATACACACTTAATACATTAAAACATGTCCCTAACAGACTGACACAATATAGCAGATTGTTACAACAGACATGGAGAGGGCGAGAGAGAGAGAGAGAGAGAGAGAGAGGGAGAGAGAGAGAGAGAGAGAGAGAGAGAGAGAGAGAGAGAGAGAGAGAAAGGGACAGAGACATAATACTTATAGAAACTACTCTCACAGTAATCATATAGAAACCTCACCCTTTTGGAGTAATTAATCATTAATGTTATGTGTAAATGCCTTGGCTAGCCGTGTATCTCTGTCGGAACCGAGCCATCTTGGAAAGGGATTTGGTTGGGCCCTTCTGCATCACGCGGAAAGGCTCTGTTTGCCCAAAAGGGGTCCCCTTTTGTTCTGATTGTCCAAAACGGGTCCCTACCCATCTTCTACTGTTGTCCTCCTCTGCCGTCACCCAGTATCTGTTGACTTGTCATGTAGTCCTGAACAGAACTACAGAGTTTTTCTTCTCCCATTCACTACTCAAGCTGCCTCTTTGAAGATAGGCTAGCCAGCCGTGTCGATGGTTCTCAGTGGGGTGATGAGAGTAGCGTACTACGGTGATTTGGCAACGTAATAGAATGGTCCCACTTAAATTCACTTTTCTAGATACTTTACTTAGGACAGCTAATCAGCCGTACCAGTGATTGTCTGGGATGTGACATTATTGTCTCTATCTCGTGTTGAGATTTCAAGGGGGTGGTGACTACTCACTTGTACAAAGTTATAGAAATAATTTCCTCTTATAGTTTCTAAGATCACATCCTTCTCTTAAAACCTCTTGAAACTCCCCATCCCGGATCCGGGATCGTGAATAAAGCCTCAGGCTCATTAGCATAACGCAACGTTAACGATTTCTGAAAATCGCAAATAAAATGAAAATAATGCGCCTACTTTCAAGCTTAGCCTTTTCTTAACAACACTGTCATCTCAGATTTTCAAAATATGCTTTTGAACCATAGCAATTCACTAATTTGTGTAAGAGTATGCTAAGCTAGCTTAGCATTTTGAGTAGCATTTAGCACGCAACATTTTCACAAAAACCAGATAACCAAATAAATAAAATTATTTACCTTTGAAGAGCTTCGGATGTTTTCAATGAGGAGACTCTCAGTTACATAGCAAAGGTCCAGTTGTTCCTGAAAGCATCTTTGTGTAGGAGAAATCGCTCCGTTTTGTACATCACATTTGGCTACCGAAACGAACCGAAAATTCAGTCACCAACAACGTCAAACTTTTTCCGAATTAACTCCATAATATCGACCGAAACATGGCAAACGTTGTTTGGAATCAATCCTCAGGGTGTTTTTTCACATATCTCTTCATTGATATATCGTTCGTGGAAGCATGCTTTCTTCTCTGAATTCCATGGAAAAATACTTGCAGCTGAGTTTTGCGCACCAATTTCGGCGCAGGACACCGGGCGGACACCTGGTAAATGTGGTCTCTTATGGTCAATCTTCCAATGATATGTCTACAAATACGTCACAATGCTGCAGACACCTTGGGGAAACGACAGAAAGGGCAGACTCATTCCTCTCGCATTCACAGCCATATAAGGAGACAATGGAAAACGGAGCCTCAAAAATCCTGCTCATTTCCTGGATGCCGTCTCATCTTGGTTTTGCCTGTAGCTCACATTCTAGGGCACGTACAGAGAATATCTTTGCAGTTCTGGACACGTCAGAGTGTTTTCTTTCCAAAGCTACCAATTATATGCATAGTCGAGCATCTTTTTGTGACAAAATATTGCGCTTAAAACGGGCACGTCTTTTTATCCAAAAATGATATAGCGCCCCTAGAGTTTCAAGAGGTTATCAAAAACACTTTCATCATGTTTCATATTTCATGCACAAAGTCATATAGTGTGTATACTTTTCAAGTTACAGTATTTCCATTATAACAATTTTAATGACATCACAAAATAACAACCCATATGACATTAGTGTTCTTTTAGGTCACCTCTGCTCATTCCCCACATTCTATGTTAGAAATACTGTTCCAGTATTCGCTTTAGAACGTGTTAAGAGTTTTGTCGGGAAAATGTATGTGTACATGTCTATACACATTCCTGTGTGAACATTGGAGAGAGATGTTCTCTGAATGTTCTAATCTTTGAGTTACAACAGGGTGTGAACTGTCAACCCCCACCAGCTACCTTCTACCCCCACTGTGGATGAGAGGGGGTCTGGCTGAAGGTATTTATTGCCAAGCTGATCTGACCTATTTGGATCCTCACAGGACAGTCATGACAGTAGTGAAGTTAAAGTAAAAGTAGTCAAAAATATAAATAGTAAAGTACAGATACCCCCCAAAAGAACTTAAGTAGTACTTTAGTACTATTTTTACAGAAGTACTTTGCACCAGTGAATAGCGCAGATTCTTATGCTTTTCCATGTTAGGAATTAGACCAGCACAAATAAACCAATATGGAATGTAATGGAGTAAAAGTAAAAGTTGTCAAAAAATATAAAAGAGTAAATTAAAGTACAGATACCCCAAAAATAATTTACACCACTTGCTGTCACAAATATCCGGCCCATGCCCAGTCATACTCGGATTCTCAGCCCTCAAAGTCATTCCGTCTCATTTGCAGCATTGAAATCATGGTAATCATGTGTCTGTGAATCACAACATTGAAGACGATGAGTGATCTAAGCATTTTCACAAATTGAGCCATATACAATACAACTTAAGGACTGAGGACAGCATTTTGATTGACGACATGGTGGTTGATACTATGTCTACTGAGTGTGAATGTTGTAAGAATTTTACCCCAGCTGTGGGTCCATGTGAGTGTGTCACTTAGGCCTGAACATCAACCAGTACCGGGACCATCGGAGACTTGAGATGCTTGCTCTCAAAGTGCAGGAAGTTAGTAATCAATCTGTGGTTTAGATTGAATTCAAAGTTGACACAAATGATAAACTAAGCAATAGAATGCGACAAACTACTACAAATATGAAAGAATGTACCACACAGGCCAGTCCAATAGCCTACACAGGGAGAGGAACCTAAAGGCTAATACAATACCAACCAATACTACTCACCTGACAGACAGGGCAGGTGTGGACCAGTCCTACAGTTTTCTGGTCCACAGCTGCTCCCTTCTTGTTCTTAGGCAATACACAGCCCTTAGCAATGGTACAGTGGCTTGCAAAATTATTCACCCCACTTGGCATTTTTCCTATTTTGTTGCCTTACAACCTGCAATTAAAATAGTTTTTTTTTCATTTAATTTACACAACATGCCTACCATTTTGAAGATGCAAAATATTTTTATTGTGAAACAAACAAGGTTTTTATTTGTAAACAATAGCTGGTGCACGAAATCTAAGGAAGTCTCTAGATTTCGCTGAAGTTGAGTATATTGTGATAAATTGCAGGCCACACCACTTGCCTAGAGCGTTTTCAGCTATACTTTTCATGGCTGTTTATTTACCACCACAGACAGATTCTGGCACTGAGACCGCACTCAGTCAGCTGTATAAGGAAATAAGCCAACAGGAAACCACTCACCCAGAGGCGGCGCTCCTAGTGGCCGAAGACTTTAATGAAGGGAAACTTACATCAGTTCTACCAAATTTCCATCAACATGTTAAATGGGCAACCAGAGTGAAAAAATTCTAGATCACCATTACTCCACACATAGAGACGCATACAAAGCTCTCCCTCACCCTCCATTTGGTAAATCCAACCACAACTATATCCTCCTGATTCCTACTTACAAGCTAAAATGAAAGGAGGAAGCACCAGTGACTCGGTCTATAAAAAAGTGGTCAGATGAAGCGGATGCTAAACTACAGGACTGTTTTGCTATCACAGACTGGAACATGTTCTGGGATTTTTCCGATGGCGTTGAGGAGTACACCACATCAGTCACTGACTTTATCAATAAGTGCATCGAGGACATCGTCCCCAGAGTGACTGCACGTACATACCCCAAACAGAAGCCATGAATTACAGGCAACATTCGCACTGAGCTAAAGGGTAGAGCTGCCGCTTACCAAGGTGCGGGACTCTAACCCGAAAGCTTAAAAGAAATGCCCTGCGACGAACCATCAAACAGGCAAAGCGTCAATACAGGGCTAAGATTCAATCATACTACCCCGGCTCCAATACTTGTCTTATGTGGCAGGGCTTGCAAACTATTACAGACTACAAAGGGAAGCACAGCCATGAGCTACCTAGTGACACGAGCCTACCAGATGAGCTCAATCACTTCTATGCTCGCTTCGAGGCAAGCAACACTGAGGCATGCATGAGAGCATCAGCTGTTCCGGACGACTGTGTGATCACGCTCTCCGTAGCCGACGTGAGTAAGACCTTTAAACTGGTCAACATACACAAGGCTGCGGGGCCAGACGGATTACCAGGACGTGTGCTCCAAGCATGTGCTGACCAACTGGCAGGTGTTTTCATTGACATTTTTAACATGTCCCTGATTGAGTCTGTAATACCAACATGTTTCAAGCAGACCACCATAGTCCCTGTGCCCAAGAACACAAAGGCAACCTGCCTAAATGACTACCGACCCATAGCACTCACGTCCATAGCCATGAAGTGCTTTGAAAGGTTGGTAATGGTTCACATCAACCCCATTATCCCAGAAACTCTAGACCCACTCCAAATTGCATACCGCCCAAACAGATCCACAGATGATGAAATCTCTATTGCGCTCCACCCTGCCCTTTCCCCCCTGACAAAAGGAACAATTATGTGAGAATGCTATTCATTGACTACAGCTCAGCGTTCAACACCATAGTACCCTCAAAGGTCATCACTAAGCTAAGGATCCTGGGACTAAACACCTCCCTCTGCAACTGGATCCTGGACTTCCTGACGGGCCGCCCCCAGGTGGTGAGGGTAGGTAGCAACACATCTGCCACTCTGATCCTCAACACTGGAGCTCCCCAGGGGTGCGTGCTCAGTCCCCTCCTGTACTCCCTGTTCAACCATGACTGCATGGCCAGGCATGACTCCAACACCATCATTAAGTTTGTAGATGACAACAGTGGTAGGCCTGATCACCGACAATGACGAGACAGCCTATAAGGAGGAAGTTAGAGACCTGGCCGGGTGGTGCCAGAATAACAACCTGTCCCTCAACATAACCAAGACTAAGGAGATGATTGTGGACTACAGGAAAAGGAGGACCGAGCACGCCCCCCCATTCTCATCGACCGGGCTGTAGTGGAGCAGGTTGAGAGCTTCAAGTTCCTTGGGGTCCACATCAACAGCAAACTAGAATGTTCCAAACACACCAAGACAGTTGTGAAGGGGCACACGACAAAGCCTATTCCCCCTCAGGAAACTAAAAAGATTTGGCATGGGTCCTCAGATCCTCAAAAGGTTCCACAGCTGCAACATCAAGAGCATCCTGACTGGTTGCATCACTGCCTGGTACGGCCATTGCTCTGCCTCCGATCCCAAGGCACTACAGAGGGTAGTGCGTACGGCCCAGTACATCACTGGGGAAAAGCTGTCTGCCATCCAGGACCTCTACACCAGGCGGTGTCAGAGGAAGGCCCTAAAAATTGTCAAAGACCCCAGTCACCCCAGTCATAGACTGTTCTCTCTACTAATGCATGGAAAGCTGTACCGGAGTGCGAAGTCTAGGACAAAAAGGCTTCTCAACAGTTTTTACCCCCAAGCAATAAGACTCCTGAACAGGTAATCAAATGGCTACCCAGACTATTTGCGTTGTGTGCCCCCCAACCCCTCTTTTTACGCTGCTGCTACTCTCTGTTTATCATATATGCATAGTCACTTTAACTATACATTCAGGTACATACTACCTCAATTGGGCCGACCAACCAGTGCTCCCGAACATTAGCTAACCGGGCTATCTGCATTGTGTCCCGACACCTACTTCCCGCCAACCCCTGTTTTATGCTACTGCTACTCTCTGTTTATCATATATGCATAGTCACTTTAACCATATCTACATGTACATACTCCCTCATTCAGCCTGACTAACCGGTGTCTGTATGCAGTCTCGCTACTGTATATAGCATGTCATTTTGTTTTATTTCTTTACTACCTACCTACCTACCTACCTACCTATTGTTCACCTAATACCTTTTTTTGCACCATTGGTTAGAGCCTGTAAGTAAGCATTTCACTGGAAGTTCTACCTACACCTGTTGTATTCGGGGGCACATTACAAATAAACTTTGATTTGAAGTAACTGGGCCTTGTCTTTAGTACTGGTTAAAAGTGACCGACTTTAGTCACTATTGTGAATATTTTGTTTCAACAATATTCAGCATCAGTTTGAAATGAAACGTGAGTCATGTATTTATTGGTTATTTGATTCAGAAGAATCTGTGGAAAAATGAAAACCGGCTTCTTTATCGTTATTGGTTTCTGAATTACAAAACAAATCTAGTTCTCATTTATTTTGTCAAAATGGGACAGGGAAACAAACAAATAACTAAATGTATTTAATTTTTGTTTTGTTCAAACCCGGAACTACATGCCCCCTCAGAATATTCACGGGGCTTAAGGGGTGTGTTTACAGTCTAAGTTGACAGCACAAAGAATGGATTTGACTGTTTGAGTGTGACAGGAAGATAAAAATACTACTTTTAGCTAAGATGCAGAACTTTCACGTAGTTAGCATGCCAATGGAACAAACTCACAACAATGGAACAAAGTTGGCTAGCTAGCGCTGGCTACAGCTGTGTATGTGTGTGTGGTCCAAACCTGTTTGCATACAGTTAAGGTGTTGGATTAACAGTCGCTGGATCTGGGTTTGAGTCCTGGTTGAGGCTACCCTCCGGATTCACTACAATATACTTCCATAGTTGGTTTCATTGACCCTCCTTTCTAACTGCCCTTAATTTACCCATTTTCTAACTACAACTTCAGGAGAGGATCAGTTGGATAGGATCAGCTTGAGAAAAGTGAGGTCTAGAATCACTGATCTGCAAATAATAGGCTTTATGTGATTTAAGATTCAGCTCCCCTGGTATAGGCGATTCCCCCACACCAAACACACATGAACAACCAGACATTGATTGATTGAATGGAGACAGTTTTTCAATTAAATAACATTTCTTAGGATTTTCTAACTCCAGCGAACTTAGTGGATCATGCTGGAAATATCGGTAAAAACAAAGTGCCTAAAAGAACCTACCAAAATGCATGGCCCTAGTCCTGCATGGCCATAGTCCTGGGTCAAATTGCAGTAGTGTACACTTTTATCCACTAGATGGCAGTAATGTGCTACCACCTCTACTGAAAGTTGACAGAGGTCACTTGTACAGAGTTAGCTGTTTCAAAGTATAATGTGAGCATAAAGCCCATTTTTCAGTTGGTTTTTGAATCCGAGTAAACAAAGTAAAACACACCAATCCCAGTCATAATTTCAATATAATAAAGCTTGCACATATGTTAAAAGTGTACAGCGTAGGGTTTAAAAGCTCTCATAGGGTATTTGACATGATCATTTTGGTGGGTGCTATGCTGGCCCAAAGGTTCCATGGCCACAAAATGATGAATGAGAATGTCATAGTAATTGTAGTGCCTAGTTGGAGAATAGTTTGCTCCACTTTGGCTTTGTTCCTACTCAGTATAATATTTATGTAGCTGCTCATGGACTCAGATTGAGCCTAGACCTGTACTAAAAAGCAAGATTCATGGAGATTACTCATTTTTAGTCTCAGACTAAGCTTAATCTGGGTCAGGGAAACCTGTTCTTAGTGTACCACAGGTATGATTTCTACTATCCACTTTATCTCTCAGTATTACATCTAGTGGCCTTTTAGGGTGCTTAAATTATCTGCTGGCTTCTGATTGTCTCTTGCTCTTTGTGTTGCCTTCTTCCAAAACAAGTAGTGATGAAGTCGATCTCTCTTCCACTTTGAGCCATGAGAGATTGACATGCATATCATTAATGTTAGCTCTCCGTGTACTTTTAAGGGCCAGTCATGCTGCCCTGTTCTGAGGCAATTGTAATTTCCCTTTTTTAAGTCCCTTTTTTGTCACCTGACCACACGACTGGACAGTAGACCAGGTGTGACAAAACTAGGGCCTGTAGGACCTGCCTTGATAGTGTGTCATGGAATATTTCTGATTCAAAGGAGAGCGACTGTCGTTTCTCCAAACAATCATCATTATTTAATATTGATTCATTATTGCAATAATGAAGCTGGTCGACCCTACACCCTGAAGTGTTTGTTTTGATTTCATTGAGTTTTCAATCTTAACAAATTATCCTTTATTGGGAATGATATAAACATAAAAATATTGTGAAGAAATTATCAGCAATTTAAATCGGTGTTCATTTGGTCAACATGGTGGAAATGACCATTTCCATCCACATAACACCGTCTGTAGAAACTAAAATTAGCATATCATGTTGGACAAATCCAGGTAGTGACTCCTGGTTTAAGTAAAAATGTATTCCGTTGGTGCCTTATGAACATGACCCAGGACAAGCATCATGATTACACTTTTCCTCCTCTGTCACTATTTATAAGGTAACTCCTATAGTCTCTATGTGCCATTAGCACCATATCCTTATATAGTTCCTGAGTATTATCATCAAAAATGTAATTTGGTAATTGGCTTATACTCCCCTATCACACGATCAACCTCATGGCAAAGTCACAGGGTCAGGAAGTTAGAGGGCTAATCCTTAGGGAGAAATCCCAATCATCCAGCAGACCCAATCTGGTGATATTTATATCGAAACAAAAATCGGAAACAGAACCAACAATACAACAATACACTCCTTCATATATCACTCAGGGTGTGTAAAACTTCAATCCAAAACCCTCAGAGGACTGGTAATTCCCCCATTTGGACACACGACTCACAGCATGATTACACTGCTGGTTAAATAAAAAATTAATATACAAAAATTATAAAAACAAATGAGAATGACTACTCTCAATAACTATAGGAAATAATAAGGAATGTATGGAATGTAAGGAATGTAATAAGAAATATCCCAAAATATATAGGCCATAGTAAATAGTCTAGAGGCAGGTCTGCCCTTCCCGTGGTCCGAATCACACATAACTATTAATTATAAACTTCTCCGTAATTATGAGTGTTGACATATTACATATACAGTTGATGTCGGAAGTATACATGCACTTAGGTTGGAGTCATTAAAACTATTTTTTCAACCACTCCACAAATTTCCTGTTTTGGACTGCTGCACTTCACAAAATAGATGGCATCTTGAGGAAGGAAAATTGTGGATATATTGAAGCAACTCAAGCATCTCAAGACATCAGCATTGAAGCATCTCAAGACATCAGTCAGGAAGTTAAAGCTGGGTCGCAAATGGGTCTTCTAAATGGACAATAACCCCAAGCATACTTCCAAAGTTGTGGAAAATGGCTTACGGACAACAAAGTCAAGGTATTGGAGTGGCCATCACAAAGCCCTACTTCAACCCTATAGAAAATATGTGGACAGAACTGAAAAAGAGTATGCGAGCAAGGAGGCCTACAAACCTGACTCAAGTACACCAGCTCTGTCAGGAGGAATGGGCCAAAATTCACCCAAATTATTGTGGAAAGCTTGTGGAAGGCTACCCAAACAATTTAAAGACCACTCATCTCCTCAGCCTTCGAACCGCAAATAACCAGATGTTTGTTCCTGATTCTGTCCACTCCTCAGTCCTCCAAACTTGCCTTCCACCCGGGCTCCCCTCGGACCTTGGCCTTTGTGCGACAACGCTTTTGGTTGACTACAACGGTTCCTGACGTCTCTGCGTTCGTCGCAGCATGCACGATCTGTGGAGAGAACAAGAATCCCCGGCAGGCTCCGGCTGGTCTCCTTCAACCTCTGCCTGTTCCTCACCGTCCCTGGTCTCACATATCCCTGGACTTTGTCATGGGTCTCCCCCCTGTCTGATAGCAACACCGCCGTCCTGACAGTTTTCCAAAGCTGCCCACTTCATTCCTATCCTCAAGCTACCCTCTGCCAAAGAGAGGGTCCAGCTCATGGTGCAGTTCTCGTCCCGGTTCTGGAAGGCGTCCTGCACACTCATTTTGTCATCCTTCAGCCTGTCCTCCAGGTTCCACCCCAAGTCTAACAGCCAGTCAGAGCGAGCCAACCAAGACCTGCAGACGACTCTTTGCTGCCTTGTCTCCGCCAACCCCACAACTAGTTTGGGTTGAATATGCCTGCAACACCATTCTTTACTCTGCCACGGGTCACTTGCCTTTTGAGTGTTCCCTGGGTTATCAGCCCCCACTCTTCCCGGGGCAAGAAGAAGAGGTCGGCATACCCTCGGCCCAGATGTTTGTCCACCGCTGTTGTTGTACCTGGACGAGAGCCCGGTCGCCTCTTCTCAAGACCACCTCCAGGTATCGACAACAAGCGGATCGCCACCGGATCCCGGCACCCCGGTATCGGGGTGACCTCGTTCAGTCATGTTAGCTAGCTAATGCTGTAACAACCTGATACCACAGATGAAATGTATAATCTTTGTGGTAACTCTACCAGTAGCATGCAAACATTTCGTGGCGAAGAAAGAAAGAAAAAGGGAGAGGTTCTTCATGAGGGAGGGTCACAACAAATAAATAGCTTTGCATATGGGGCTCCTTACCACAATCAATTTGTATTGAAAAAGAGAAGCCGGGGTTACAGCACAGTGTGAAAGAAACATTTTCCGAATATGAGGATCATGTCTCTGTCAATTTGGAGTCTGACAGTGAGTTGGAAGAAGAGGATGAGATTGACCCTCAGTCAGCCCCAGGACCAGCCAGTCAGCATCCAGTTCATCAGCTGCCTGCAGGAGGACAAATTGAATGGTCTTATTGCCCAAGGAATGAGCCACCCCGCATTGTTGACAATGTGATAAGGAAGTAAACAGGGCCGACGCGGATGGCTGTTACTCATGTGCAAAGTCTTCTTTTGAACTGTTCATCCCAGACACCATCAAGAAAATCGTTCTGGACTGCACTGATTTGGAGGGAATGCGTGCTTTTGGAGAGAGATGGAAGGAGAAGGAACAAGCTAATTTACATGGATTCTTTGTGGTTCTTATCCTTGCTGGTGTTTTCAGATCCAGTGGGGAATCCACAGAATCCCTGTGGGATGCAGAAACTGTCAAAACTGGAAAACTTCCACATTATTTCCAGGATGATCTGCTTCGATAACTGAGTCACCAGACCAGCTCGGTGTCAGAGAGACAAGCTAGCTGCAATCAGATCAGTGTGGGACAAGTGGGTGGACCGCCTTCCCCTGTTTTACAACCCTGGGCCCAACGTTACTGTTGATGAGCAGCTTATGCCATTTAGGGGCCGCTGCCCCTTCAGGCAGTACATACCGGTAACTTTTTATGGCTGCAGGGGCAGTATTGAGTAGCTTGGATTTAAGGTGCCGATATCAAACGGCCTGCTCCTCAATCATAGTTGCTAATTTTTGCATATTATTAGTAGTACTGGATAGAAAACACTCTGAAGTTTCTAAAACTGTTTGAATTATGTATGTGAGTATAACAGAACTCATATATCAGTCAAAACCTGAGACATTCCACTTCCTGTTCTTTATTTTCTGGAGGTGGCAGATTTTCAACCAAGGTCTCATTGAAATTACAGCGAGATATGGATGAGTTTTCACTTCCTACGCCTTCCACTAGATGTCAGCAGTCAATAGAACTTTGTCTGAGGACTCTAATGTGAAGGGGGTCGATTGACACAAGAAATAGTCACCACAGCCATGAGTGGACCATGCTTTCACCAGGCGCGTTCACAGGGGAAGGACTTGTGTTCCAACGGTCATCTGAAGAAATTCTAAATCTCCGGTTGGAACGTTATTCAAGATATATGTAAACAACATTCTAAAGATTGATTCAGTACATCGTTTGACATGTTTCTACTGACTGTTATGGAACTTTTGGACATTTCGTCACGCTGTAGTGGAAGCGCTTTGTGACTTTGGAATTGTTTACCAAATGCGCTAACCAAAGTAGCTAATTGGACATAAATAACGGACATTTTCGAACAAATCAAGCATTTATTGTGGACCTGGGGTTTCTAGGACTGCATTCTGATGAAGTTCATCAAAGGTAAGGAAACATTTATCATGTATTTTCTGGTTTCTGTTGACTCCAACATGGAGGCTAATTTGGCTACTGTTCTGAGCGCCGTCTCAGATTATTGCATGGGTTGCTTTTTCCGTAGACTTTTTTTGAAATCTGACACAGCGGTTGCATTAAGGAGAGGTATATCTATAATTCCATGTGTATAACTTGTATTATCATCTACATTTATGATGAGTATTTCTGTTGAAACGATGTGGCTATGCAAAATCACTTGATGTTTTTGGAACTAGTGAATCTAACACTCCAATGTAAACTCAGATTTTTTTATATAAATATGAACTTTATCAAACAAAACATGCATGTATTGTGTAACATGAAGTCCTATGAGTGTCATCTTATGAAGATAATTCGAGGTTAGTGATTCATTTTATCTTTATTTATGCTTTTTGGGAATGCTATATTTAGCTGAAAAATGGCTGTGCTTATTGTGGTTTGGTGGAGACCTAACATAATCGTTTGTAGTGCTTTCGATGAAAAGCCTATTTGAAATCAGACACTTTGGTGGGATTAACAACGAGAATAGCTTTAAAATGATATAACATGTATGTTTTACTTGCTGTGGATTTGAACCATCAGATCCCCTCTCCACCCTCCCGAGTTGTCATATCGATCCCACGCTTGGGATTGCAGCCATAACAGGTTAAATATGCAATCAAGGCCTGTGATGCTGTTCATCGCCAAGTGGAACTTGCACCACTGGTGTCCCCCAAAGCTCTGTTGGAGGCCCCCCCTGAGAAGAACCAAGTCACTTGGCTCTGTCATAATGTGACACATGGACTCTCCTATCATTGCATGCAGACATCACATGCAATACCTTCTTTTCCTTCTGATGACCAGGTGGGACAGGAGCTCCTCAAGAGGAAGGTTGATGATGGATGAACAGATCACCAAATAACAAGCTGAACTCCCAAACAGCTCTTTCCTACACAGAACTGCCCTATCAATTCCTCTCAAGTTCACAACTCCATTGTGTCCCTAGTGTCCTAAGAACCTTGGCGTGATCCTGAAAGGCAAAAATATGATACTCATGAGTACGCATGCATAGGGATGGGATAATCTGTGGTTCCAGGAACATCAAAATCCCAGAAATCATAATGGATTACAATGCCACAAAAGGCACTTGGGTGGATTATTTAGATAAGCGCTGTTGGACTGGGCTCCAGCTGTGCCAAAAAAACCCTACAACTCATCCAGATATTCTTCAACATCTTGGATATCTCGGCTTCCCAACTGTTCTCTCACGACCACCCCACTCTGTCTGCCCAAATTCTTTCTCTTTTCTCTTGTTTTCCTTAATAGGATGTGCTGGGCGGAGCAAGGAGGGTGGTCAGCGATATGGGGCACACCTGGCTCTGATCAGGCCACTTCAACTGTGAGAGACGGAATCTAAAATCCAGAAAATCACATTGTATGATTTTTAAGTAATTAATTTGCATTTTATTGCATGACATAAGTATTTGATCACCTACCAACCAGTACAGTTCTCACAGACCTGTTCGTTTTCTTTAATGAAAACCCTCCTGTTCTCCACTCATTACCAATCTATTAACTTCACCTGAAACTCCCCATCCCGGATCCCTAGGTTTGTTACTAAAGCCTCAGGCTCATTAGCATAATGCACTATTTAACGATTTCTGAAAATCTGGATGTCAAATAAAATGAAAATAATGTAAGTCGCTCTCAATTAGAGCTTTTCTTAAAACACTTAATCTCAGATTTTCAAAATATGCTTTTGAACCATAGAAATTGACTAATTTGTGTAAGAGTTTGAAAGCTGGCGCATAGCATTTTCCCTGTAGGTGTCATTTAGATCCCGAACATTTTCAGTCAAAACCAGATAACCAAATAAATAAAATCATTTACCTTTGAAGCTGCTTCATGTTTTCAATGGAACTTCAGTTACATACCAAATGCGCAGATGGAGGAGCCCCTGAGAAGAACCAAGGGATGCAGGTTGTCCTGGATGTGAGAAATCGTTCCGTTTTCTACATTGCGTCTGGCTACTTAAACAAACTGGGACAGTCACCTACAACGGAAAACTTTTTCCGGATTAACTACATAATATCAAGCCAAAGCTCCCATGGCAAACTGTTTGAATCAATCAGAACAGGCCTTTTTTCACATATCTAAGTCATTGATATGCAGTTCTGGAAGCATGTCCCTTTCCTCTCTGTATCGAATGGAAAAATACTGGCAGGTGACTTTGCGCACGCTGCATAGGGATGGGATAACCTGTGGGACACGTGGTAAATGTGAAATCATAATGGATTACAGTTCCACAAATCTGCCTATTATTTAGATAATGCTGCAGACACCTTGGGGAAACCCTACGCTGGCCAATTGGCTCATTCAACATCTTGGATATCACAGCCATATAAGGAGACAATGGAAAACAGAGCCTCAAAAATCCTTGTCATTTCTCTTGATGCCATCTCTTAATGGATTTGCCTGAAGCTCACGTTCTAGGGGCACGCACAGAGGGGTCCATCTTGGTATTTCTGGACAAAATCACATTGTATTTTTTAAGAATGCTATTTGCAATTTATGCATGACATAAGTTTTGATCACAAAATATCTTGTTTAAAGACCTGTTCGTTTTTCATTAAAAAGAAATAGTTCTCCACTCATTAGATGTAAGAGGTTAACTGCACCTGTTTGAACTCGTTACCTGTATAAAAGACACCTGTCCACACACTCAATCAAACAGACTCCAACCGCTCCACAATGGCCAACCAGAGAGCTGTGTAAGGACATCAGGGATAAAATTGTAGACCTGCACAAGGCTGGGATGGGCTACAGGACTATAGGTAAGCAGCTTGGTGAGAAGGTAACAACTGTTGGCGCAATTATTAGAAAATGGAAGAAGTTCAAGATGATGGTCAATCACCCTCAGTCTGGGGATCCATGCAAGATCTCACATCATGGGGCATCAATGATCATGAGGAAGAACTACACGGCAGGACCTGGTCAATGACCTGAAGAGAGCTGGGACCACAGTCTCAAAGAAAACCATTAGAAACACACTACGCCGTCATGGATTAAAATCCTTCAGCGCATGCAAGGTCCCCCTGCTCAAGCCAGCGCATGTCCAGGCCCGTCTGAAGTTTGCCATTCCAGAGGAGGAATGGGAGAAGGTCATGTGGTCTGATGAGACAAAAATATAACTTTTTGTTCTAAACTGCACTCGCTGTGTTTGGAGGAAGAAGGATGAGTACAACCCCAAGAACACCATCCCAACCGTGAAGCATGGAGGTGGAAACATCATTCTTTGGGGATGCTTTTCTGCAAAGGGGACAGGACGACTGCACCGTATTGAGGGGAGGATGGATGGGGCCATGTATCACGAGATCTTGGCCAACAACCTCCTTCCCTCAGTAAGAGCATTGAAGATGGGTCGTGGCTGGGTCTTCCAGCCATGACAACGACCCGAAACACAGCCAGGGCAACTAAGGAGTGGCTCCGTAAGAAGCATCTCAAGGTCCTGGAGTGGCCTAGCCAGTCTCCAGACCTGAACCTAATAGAACATCTTTGGAGGGAGCTGAAAGTCCGTATTGCCCAGTGACAACCCTGAAACCTGAAGGATCTGGAGAAGGTCTGTATGGAGGAGTGGGCCAAAATCCCTGCTGCAGTGTGTGCAAACCTGGTCAAGAACTACAGGAAATGTATGATCTCTGTAATTGCAAACAAAGGTTTCTGTACCAAATATTAAGTTCTGCTTTTCTGATGTATCAAATACTTATGTCATGCAATAAAATGCAAATGAATTTCTTAAATCATACAATGTGATTTTCTGGATTTTTGTTTAGATTCCGTCTCTCACAGTTGCCGTGTACCTATGATCAAAATTACAGACCTCTACATGCTTTGTAAGTAGGAAAACCTGCAAAATCAGCAGTGTATTCAAAATTCATAGCTCAAATTAAACCAGAAAATGCCTCGAAATATTTTTATTTATTTCATAGCTAGATGCTTGCTTCATGTCGTGTTTATTTTTTCACAGATTACACAGACTGACTGTTATGCCACATCATGCAGTTGTTCTTCAACATTGCTGGTAACCTATCTTTCTTTTCATCTGTCTCTCATACCTCCTCCCTCTCTTTTCTGTCCCATTTCTCCTTTCTACTCTCAAGTGTTGTAGAATTAGGTGAATCTGGTTGAAGACACCGAGCAGAAGATCAGTTTGGCGCAGAAGTGTCACAACGTCATCATCAACATGAGACATCTGACAGAAACGCGTGTTATAGCTCTAGGTAGTAATTGCCCCTAACCACAGATCTAGGATCAGATTTACCCTTAGGGAGATGTCTGAAAAATGTCTGACCCTGGATCAGCAGTTAGGGGTAAGCTACCAATTTCCATGTTCTAATATTATAATACTAATATATTGAGTATTGATCAGCTATTTATGTGTATTTTAAAATTTATTTTTTAACCAGGTAAGTGAAATTAGCATGTACAACTACGTCCTATGTCTCTCTGGCATCCCAATTCGGATCTTTTTCCACGTATTGGTGGTTTGACCAATCAGATCTTTTCACAGTAATTGGGTAAAATATTAAAATTGGGCTACCTGTGTCAACACAGCCTAGCACTATTGTTACTGCTCTTTGCCATAAATTACATTGGTAACAGTACTGCAGTGTAATTCTATGCCAACAATGCCTAGTGCTCAAGAGCTCAAACTATTGTGGCAAATTATATCATTGATAGTACAGATAGCATCTAATCTCTTTTAATGGCATCACATGGTCGTTCCATGAATAGAGTACATTGTGTATTGTAACTTTGTAAATCGAAATAATCCCCTAGTTTTAACATTCTGTCATAAAGAGCATGTTTAACTTCATTAAAGAACATGGTTTTCCATCTCAAGAGGTTATTTAAATAAAACGACTACAGTACATGCCAATAAAGTGCCATTAAAGTAACATGGTTGACCGTAACAGGGTTGAGGCTTTCATCTTAAATCAGACATGAATCCCCTTGTGACCGAAGCTTGTTGTGTGCAATAGGGAGAGGCAATTGAATGCAAGCTTCACAAAAACAATGCAAATTGTTAACTTGACATGCTCAGTTTTCCACCACAAAACACCAGCTCCCCACCCACTTTAACACTATGATTTTTGTCAGGCTACAGCTGACTCGTCGGTCTTTCATGCCTTCACCGGATTGCCAGGCTCCCATGCATCCACCGTCTCGTCAGGCTCTCATGCCTCAGCCGGATCACCAGGCTCCCCTGCCTCAGCCGGTCTGTCAGGTTCCCGCACCCCAACTAGTGACAAGTTCCCGTGCATCTGCAGGGGTGACCGGTCCGCCCCTGATCCCTGGGATCATCCCTTTGGTTGGCGTCCTGCGGCTGGAGCCGAACGTGCCGGGGAGGGGGCACCGTCGCCATGCTCCTGCATTTCAGCCAGACTGACAGGTTTCCCGTGCCTCAGCAGAGGTGACCGGTCTGCTCCTGATCCCCGACATCGTCATTTTGGTCAGTGTCCTGTGGCTGGAGCCACGCGTCAGGGAGGGGGTACTGTCACGTGCACTCCCTCTCCTGTCTCTAGGTCACTAGGCTGCTCATTATGGCACACACCTGTCACCATCGTTACGTGCACCTGCGTGTCTTCAGACTCATCTTCCCTGTATATGTCACTCCCTTTGGTTCCTTCCCCAGGCGTTCTTATTTCTGTTTCATGTCTGTGTGCTGTTCGTGTTTCCTGTTTTGTATTATGTTCCGTGAATTTATTAAAACACCCACTCCCTGAATTTGCTTCCTGACTCACGTAGTGCACGTAAAGTACGTAGTGCTTCCGGACTCACGTAGTGCACGTAAAGTACGTAGTGCTTCCGGACTCACATTTTAGAATTACATTCGGAAAACATGACGAGTGACATGTCAAAATGTAGGTTTTTGGTACTTTAGCAAGTCTTTTATACCTATAAAAAAATCTGATCCATTAAATGATTCTAACTGTTATAGGCCTATTTCTATTTTGCCCTGTTTATCAAAGGTGTTGGAAAAACTTGTCAATAATCAACTGACTGGCTTTTTTGATGTCTTTAGTGTTCTCTCTGGTATGCAATTGGGTTTCTGCTCAGGTTATGGATGTGTCACTGAAATCTTAAAGGTCCTCAATGATGTCACCATTGCTCTTGATTCTAAGCAATATTGTGCTGCTATTTTTATTGACTTGGTCAAAGCTTTTGATACGATAGACCATTCCATTCTTGTGGGCTGGATAAGGAGTATTGGTTTCTCTGAGGGGTCTTTGGCCTGGTTTGCTAACTTCCTCTCAAATAGTGCAGTGTATAAAGTCACCAAGGGATTACCCCAAGGCTCAATCCTAGGCCCCACGCCCTTCTCAATTTACATCAATAACATAGCTCAGGCAGTAGGAAGCACACTCATCCATTTATATGCAGATGATACAGTCTTATACTCAGCTGGCCCCTCCCCGGATTTTGTGTTAAACACTCTACAACAAAGCTTTCTTAGTGTCCAACAAGCTTCCTCTACCCTTAACCTTGTCCTGAACACCTCCAAAACATGTGTTTTGGTAAGAAGAATGCCCCACTCCCCACAGGTGTGATTACTACCTCTGAGGGTTTAGAGCTTGAGGTAGTCACCTCATACAAGTACTTGGGAGTATGGCTAGACAGTACACTGTCCTTTTCTCAGCACATATCAAAGCTGCAGGCTAAAGTTAAATATAGACTTGGTTTCCTCTATCGTAATTGCTCCTCTTTCATCCCAGCCGTCAAACTAACCCTGATTCAGATGACCATCCTGCCCATGATAGATTATGGAGACAATGTATAGATCGGCAGGTAAGGGTGCTCTCGAGTGGCTAGATGTTCTTTACCATTAGGCCATCAGATTTGCCATCAATGCTCCTTATAGGACACATCACTGCACTCTATACTCCTCTGTAAACTGGTCATCTCTGTATACCCGTCGCAAGGACACTGGTTGATGCTTATTTATAAAATCTCTTAGGACTCACTCACTCCCCCTTATCTGAGATATCTACTGCAGTCCTCATCCTCCACATACAACACCTGTTCTCCCAGTCACATTCTGTTAAAGGTCCCCAAAGCACACACATCCCTGGGTCGCTCGTCTTTTCAGTTCGCTGCAGTTAGCATCTGGAACGAGCTGCAACAAACACTCAAACTGGACAGTTTTATCTCAAACTCTTCATTCAAAGAGTCAATCATGGACACTCTTACTGACAGTTGTGGCTGCTTTGCGTGATGCATTGTTCTCTCTACCTTCTTGCCCTTTGTGCTGTTGCCCAGTAATGTTTATACCATGTTCTGTGCTGCTACCATGTTGTGTTGCTGCCTTGCTATGTTGTTGTCTTAGGTCTCTCTAATGCAGTGTTGTGTTGTCTCTCTTGTTGTGATGTGTGTTTTGTCCTGTATTTATATATATTTTTTATTTGATTTAATTCGAATAGAACAAAATTGAAGAGATATGCCAATAACTGTGGTTTGAAACAAATGGATAATGATACTACTAGATCATCAATTAAGTTGGGTCATCGTTCAGACACATGCATTGATCTGATTTTATGTAATATACCATTGCAATGCTTAAAAGTCAGATCAATGCCAGTGGGCTGGACAGACCATAATATTGTGACCATGACCATGAACACCAAGGTTCCAAAGAAACCCCCTAGGATTGTGGTTAAGAGAAATTCTAAAACATTTAATCATGAGCTATTTCTAAATGATTTGGCTGCTGTACCCTGGGAGCTGATTTATCTGGAGGATGATTTAAATCACGCTACAGAATGTTTATTTGATTTGCTGACTGAGGTAATGGACAATCATGCCCCAGTAAGAAAGAGTACTGTTGGGGCTCGTCCATCTCCGTGGATTGATGATGAACTGGGTGAGGCTTTTTCTCAACGAAGTATGGCAAGTCTTAGCAGCCAAGTCAAAATTAGAAATTGATGAACAGAATTATAGAACATTACGTAATTATGTAGTTAA
This sequence comes from Oncorhynchus masou masou, assembly GCF_036934945.1. Taxonomy (NCBI): domain Eukaryota; kingdom Metazoa; phylum Chordata; class Actinopteri; order Salmoniformes; family Salmonidae; genus Oncorhynchus; species Oncorhynchus masou. The sequence goes on from NC_088227.1 coordinate 7,048,795, forward strand.
ATTAAATCGAAAGAAGAAAAAGGTTATTTTACAATAATGCTTTTATTGATTGTAAAAATGATTGTAAAAATGTATGGAACACAGTTAAGGGCTTGCATACCTGGAGGCAACATTTTGACATTTGCTGTATGGTTGATGAGAAACTTATTGCATATTGCAAATGTAAGGTCCCTTACTAGACATCCGCAAATGTTTGTAAAATTTGCAGATGGTGGCGGGCCATGCACGGGGGCCATATCTTCCGGGAATGCATTGAACGAAGTCTCCCGGACTTTCAGTTTCCGAATTATAAAATGTTCAAATTTTGGTCATTTTTCCGCTGTCCCGGTAAATCCCATCAGAGGGCGAATGGAATCATATTGCAAATGTACAAAACATCACCAATCACGACGTGGCCTTTTCTCCTAAACGGAAAAGACTTCGAAGATGAAACTTTGTGAGCATAGGTTTGGCATAAGGGGAAGTTGGCCCCAAACAATATGGCGTCGAGGCCTTAACACTTTTTGAGTTATGGCCATTTTTCTGGGATTAAAGGTCAAAAACAAAAATAGAGTGCTAATTTGACCGCTTCACGTCAAAGTACATCAACCTATGGTGTCAGGAAAAAAAGAACCAGCTATTTATCTATCGTAATTTAAGAGAAATCGTACAATGTACAATTGGTGATGTTTTACAGATCCAGTTGCCATGTGTTCAGACTAATATTTTTTAAGTGGGTTTCGGAGCTCTGCGAGACTTCTGTGATTTCTGAAATAACATACACTCCTTTAATCCTCTGTAAATAAGTCAGTTCTTAACATAAAGACTTAAAACTCATAATTCTGTAAGAGCCTACCCCAAGGAGGATATGTGTTCACGTTCAGCTTCCTGTGTTAACCGGAAGTACCTTAAAATGGTGTCATAGTGTCTGTTTTGAAGGGTTAAAAAGGTCAGGTGTGATTAGGCAACCCTCATGAACTGTAAATCAGTCATTTCTCCCAACAGATGTAAAAGAAAAGCTCTCTCTCTCTCTCTCACACTCACACACACACACACACACACACACACACACACACACACACACACACACACACACACTCACATACACACTCACATAGGTCTACACACACACACATTATGTTTTAAGTGAATTATGGACCTGTGAAAGTCACTAAACAAAAAGTGTGTTTGGACACACACACACACACACACACACACACACACACACACACACACACACACACACACACTCACACAGGTCTACACATAATGTCAGAACTGGACCCGCAGCTAGAATGTATCTATGTGTTTTATATTTTTATTATGTTTTAAGTGAATTATGGACCTGTGAAAGTTGCGAAAAGTTGGCTTCTAAATGATTTGGAAAAAGTGTGTTTGGTGTTCAGATTGTATTAGTTTGGTGTCAGAATGATATCTAATTGACTGATGGACGCTGACTTGCTCGGTGACTTTTGTACATTTGCAATATGTTTAAACAGTGAGGAAAGGAACCATCACCAAAATGACAGATTGAAATCAACACAAAAAAGGCCGTGCTGAGTTCAACAAGATGCCCCGCTTGACCATAGCTCGCTCTGAGTGCAGCGACAGTGAAAAAAGTAGGCCCAAAATGAAGCCTGGCCCTAAATTGCAGGTGCTTTTGGAGGACAGCGGCGGAACCGTTAGGGTTAGAAAGACAATTCAACCACAGGAATTGCAGGTGCTTTTTGGAAGAAAAACGTTTGGAGGACACTCTGCGTGTCCAGAAATACAAATATCTTCTCTGTTAACGGGTTAGAAATCCAGACAATTCAACCACAGGAATGTTCCTAAGGTCCTCCATTGTGACGATTTGTAGGCAGATCGCCTAAGAGACCACATTTACACCATGCGCAAAAGTCACCTGCATTAACCCTTAACAGTTAAAAGAAGGGTTAAAAAACGTTAAGCAATTATTAGGTGAAATGGAAGACATACAAGACCACTGATAATCTCCTCATTGAAAACATCAGAAGCTCTTCAAAGGGATTTTATTTATTTGGTTCCACGCAAGATCTCACCCTCTTACACAAATTAGGGTCAAAATGATCACAGTGTTGTTAAGAAAAGGCGGTGAGCAAAAATCCTGAGGCTAGAAATCCATCCGGGATGGGGAGTTTCAAGGGGGGGTTAAAAAATAAGCCTTAGTGAAGACATACAAGACCACTGATAATCTCCCTCGCTGGGGCTCCAGAGATCTCACCCCTTGCAAAATGGGACAAAAATCAAACCACACGTAAATGAAAGCCCAAAGTACCATCAGTAACACACTATGCCGCCAGGGACTCAAATCCTGCAGTGCCAGACGTGTCCCCCTGCTTAAGCCAGTACATGTCCAAGCCCTTCTGAAGTTTGCTAGAGAGCATTTGGATGATCCAGAAGAAGATTGGGAGAATGTCATATGGTCAGTTGAAACCAAAATAGAACTTTTTGGTAAAAACTCAACTCGTCGTGTTTGGAGGACAAAGAATGCTGAGTTGCATCCAAAGAACACCATACCTACTGTGAAGCATGGGGGTGGAAACATCATGCTTTGGGGCTGTTCTTCTGCAAAGGGACCAGGACAACTGATCCGTGTAAAGGAAAAAATGAATGGGGCCATGTCTCGTGAGATTTTGAGTGAAAACCTCCTTCCATCAGCAAGGGCATTGAAGATGAAACATGGCTGGGTCTTTTAGCATGACAATGATCCCAAACACACCGCCCGGGCAACGAAGGAGTGGCTTCGTAAGAAGCATTTCAAGGTCCTGGAGTGGCCTAGCCAGTCTCCAGATCTCAACCCCATAGAAAATCTTTGGAGGGAGTTGAAAGTCCGTGTTGTCCAGCAACAGCCCCAAAACATCACTGCTCTAGAGGAGATCTGCATGGAGGAATGGGCCAAAATACCAGCAACAGTGTGTGAAAACTTTGTGAAGACTTACAGAAAACGTTTGACCTCTGTCATTGCCAGCAAAGGGTATATAACAAAGTATTGAGATAAACTTTTGTTATTGATCAAATACTTATTTTCCACCATAATTTGCAAATAAATTCATTAAAAAATACTACAATGTGATTTTCAGGATTTTTTTTCTCATTTTGTCTGTCATAGTTGAAGTGTACCTATGATGAAAATTACAGGCCTCTCTCATCTTTTTAAGTGGGAGAACGTGCACAATTGGTGGCTGACTAAATACTTTTTTGCCCCACTGTACATCATTTAAAACGGCCAAGTTCTATTCACAACGGTATTCAGTTGGTAAGAGACAGACATTCTGTAAATACTAGGAATAGATTGCCCACCATCTATGCATTATCCAGACAGAAAAGAGAAATAGGCCAAATAACATTTTGATTTAGAGCAATACAGAAATTGAATAAATTAACTGAGCAAACCAGAAACCTTTCAATGTATACATTTAAACATAATTTTAAAACGATTAAATGTAATACATAGAAATGTTGTGGGACTACATTGAAGAATCAATATTTTTTAGATTGAGTATTTATTGGGTCATTATGTTAGTATATTATGTATGTTTGTAATAGTGTGTTATATGTGAAAATGTGTTTGTATTATAAATTGTATTTTAATGTTTAAGGACTCTTGGAAGATTAGTCCAAATGGGGACTAAAAGATATCCAAATCAAATCAAAATCCTCTCCCAACTCGGCGCTTCTCACACCCCATCCCCAACATTGTGTATCTCAATGCATACATTTTAAACAAACAAACAAGCAGAAATTAAACAAAAAAGCTCAGTTTAAACCAAGAAGTTAGTTTCCACACATGGAACGTAGTGTAATTCTGAAATACATAGATCACCACCATTCTAAGAGAATCCTTGCAGCATAGTAGCTGATACCTCAGGTTCTAGGTAATTTAGATAAGGTTCCCATACCTTGTAGAACTGATCTGAAATAGAATGTAATGTACATCAGATATTCCAGTGGCATCCATTCAAATAGTGTCTTATACCAATCTTTAATAGAAGGAACCTTATCACTAATCCACTGTAAGAGGATGTTTGTCCTCTCTGTGAAGGTAAGGATGTTGTAAAGCCTCCTCCCACCAACAGAAGTAACATGCCTACTAGGGAGACCTAACAGCAAAGAAACTGGGTCCAATTCTAGATCAACACCTAGGATCTTTTCAATTTCTTTTCAACTTTCACCCATTATATAAAGTCGTCCCCTAGACCAAATTTAGTCAAAGCAAAGAATAGGTAAGACCACTCCACACAGTCAAATGCTTTCTCAGCATCTAGGGAGAGCAAAAGGCCATCCATAGCACTTCGTTGGTAGGCTTGAATTACATTAAGAAGCGTCCTGACATTGCTACATGACTTACGGCCCTTAATGAAGCCAGTTTGGTCTCCTTTCACAATAAATGGCAGCGAGTCCTCTATTCTTGTGGCTAGAATTTTAGAAAGCAATTTTCTATCCACATTCAGATGTGAAATGGGTCTGTACGAAGATCAAGACTCTGGGCATTTTCCATTTTTGAGAATAAGTGATATGTTGGCTTCTCTCAGCGTTTGAGGGAGGTGGTCATTTGAAAATGAGTGGTTAAACATATCACACAATAGCTCAAGGATCAGGCCATGGAACTCCTTATAGAACTCACTACAAAACACGTCTAGTCCTGGGGTCCTAACATTTTGCAGATTCTTAATTGCGAACATTATCTCTTCCTCGGTAATAGGGACATTAAGGAGAGACCTCTGTTCTTCGGAAATAGTTGGGAGCTCAATCTTAGAAAATAAGTCCTCCATTAATTTGGGTGCATCATTTGTCAGTTCTGAGGCATAAAGATTTGCATGACGTTTCTTAAATTAGTAATTTATCAATTTATTTTCATATAAATGATTGCCATCAGAGTCAGTAATAGTACCAATTGACTGAGAGTCATCTCTCTTTAGCTAGGTACGCCAAGTACTTTCTTGGTTTATCGCCATGTTCATATAGCTTTTGCCTGACAAATCTCATTTTCTTTTCAGTGTCCTGTGTTAGGCGAGAGTCCGACCTTGATCTAAGGACTGATATTTCCTTTAGTAGGGCAGGAGTGGGAGTTTTAATGTAGTCCTTCTCTTTAGTACCTACTTCACACTCTAACTTTTTTTTCTTCACGCTTTTCCGCCTCTTTGTGGCTGTGGCTGTGTATGACATAATCAGACCCCTGCCATATGCTTCCCAAAGGAGCGAGGGGTTATCTGTTGATTGAGAGTTAATAGAGAAAAATGCTTTAAACTCTGTAATAAAATATGATGTGAATGTATGGTCTTTAAGAATGGTTGTATTCAACCTCCAATGTCTTGACCAATTGAATGCCCCTTGGAGTCCAGGATCCAGGATCACCTACGCGTAATCAGATATGACTATGCTTCCTATCCTAGCGGATAAAATAGACTGCAAAGATGGCATAAAAAAGTAATCTATTATAGTCTGACATCCATGAGGTGCAGAGAAAAAAAGTGAACTCTTTGTTGGAGGGATGAAAAGTTCTCCAAACATCTCCATACCCCAGATCAGCACAAATAGCTTTAAGTGACTTAGCTTGAGGAGAGAGGGAAGCTATACCTCTGGGAAACTTGTCAATAAGGGGGTTCAACAAAACAATTAAAATCTCCTCCAACCACTGCAGTGTCTGAGTTTAATTCTGGAAAGTCTAGAAATGCCTTAGTGAGGAAATCAGGGGGGGAAGTAAATATTCATTATGGAAATACTCTGCCCTTGTAAAGTACCATTAATTATAACAAAACAACCAAATTTATGGCGACGGTCCCCAGTCCAGAGCTTCCGGCGATGGTCCCCAGTCCAGAGATTCCGGCGACGGTCCCACCGTCCGCGGTCCGGAACCTCCCACGACGGTCCACCGTTTGGAACCTCCTTCGACAGTCCACAGTCCGGAACCTCCTACGACGGTCCACGGTCCGGAACCTCCTACGATGGTCCACGGTCCGGAACCTCCAGCGACTGTCCATGGTCTGGAACCTCCAGCGATGGTCCGCGGTCCAGAACCTCCTACGACAGTCCACTGTCCGGAACCTTCCTGCAACGGTCCCTGGGCCAGCGCTTCCAGGCAAGATGTTCCCAGCTCCAGGGCAGGAGCCTCCCTCTGCGCAAGATGTTCCAGGCATGGCCAGCTCCAGGGCAGGAGCCTCCTCTGCGCCGATATCCAGTCCAGGCATGGCATCCAGTCCTTCCTCTGTGCCAGTGCCCAATCCAGGCACGGAGCCTGCTCCAAGGCTGAAGCGCGCGGTGCCCAGTCCAGGCACGACATCCCTCTCAAGGCCGGAGCCTTTCTCTGCGCCGGTGCACGGTCCGGTCCAGTCCCTCTCCAAGGTCCAGGCATGGTCCAGGCATGGTGTCCAGTCCTTCCCATGGCAGGAGCCTGATGTCCAGTCCAGGCCTGCATCCAGTCCAGGCCGGAGCCTTTCTCTAGGTGCACGGTCCAGGCATCCAGTCCTTCTCCATGGCTGATGTCCAGTCCAGGCAGCCATCCAGTCCTCTCCGGCCGGAGCCTTTCTCTACGCCCAGTCCAGGCACGGCATCCAGTCCCTCTCCAAGGCCGGAGCCTTTCTCTGCTGCACGGTCCAGCACAGCATCCAGTCCAGGCATGGTGTCCAGTCCTTCTCCATGGCAGGAGCCTGATGTCCAGTCCAGGCACGGCATCCAGTCCCTCTCTAATGGCCGGAACCTTTCTCTACGCAGGTGCAAGGTCCAGGCATGGTGTCCAGTCCTTCTCCATGGCAGGAGCCTGATGTCCAGTCCAGGCACGACGTCCCTCTCCAAGGCCGGAGCCTTTCTCTACCCCGGTGCACGGTCCAGGCATGGTGTCCAGTCCTTCTCCATGGCAGGAGCCTGATGTCCAGTCCAGGCACGACGTCCCTCTCCAAGGCCGGAGCCTTTCTCTACAACGGTCTAGGCATGGTGTCCAGTCCTTCTCCATGGCAGGAGCCTGATGTCCAGTCCAGGCACGACGGCATCCAGTGCCGGTCCAGGCATGGTGTCCAGTCCTTCTCCATGGCATGGTCCAGTCCAGGCACGCCTTTTTCTCTACCCCGGTGCACGGTCCAGGCATGGTGTCCAGTCCTTCTCCATGGCAGGAGCCTGATGTCCAGTCCAGGCACGGCATCCAGTCCCTCTCCAAGGCCGGAGCCTTTCTCTGCTCCGGTGCACGGTCCAGGCATGGTGTCCAGTCCTTCTCCATGGCAGGAGCCTGATATCCAGTCCAGGCACGACATCCAGTCCCTCTCTAATGGCCGGAACCTTTCTCTGCGCAGGTGCAAGGTCCAGGCATGGTGTCCAGTCCTTCTCCATGGCAGGAGCCTGATGTCCAGTCCAGACACGGCATCCAGTCCCTCCAGTCCTTCTCCATGGCAGTCCAGGCACGGCATCCAGTCCCACTCCATGGTAGGAGCCTTCCTCTGTGCCGGTGCCCAGTCCAGGCACGACGTCCCTCTCCAAGGCCGGAGCCTTTCTCTGCTCCGGTGCAAGGTCCAGGCATGGTGTCCAGTCCTTCTCCATGGCAGGAGCCTGATGTCCAGTCCAGGCACGGCATCCAGTCCCTCTCCAAGGCCGGAGCCTTTCTCTACCCCGGTGCACGGTCCAGGCATGGTGTCCAGTCCTTCTCCATGGCAGGAACCTGATGTCCAGTCCAGGCACGGCATCCAGTCCCTCTCCAAGGCCGAGCCTTTCTCTACCCCGGTGCACGGTCCAGGCATGGTGTCCAGTCCTTCTCCATGGCAGGAGCCTGATGTCCAGTCCAGGCACGGCATCCAGTCCCTCTCCAAGGCCGGAGCCTCTCTCCCCGGTCCAGGCATGGTGTCCAGTCCTTCTCCATGGCAGGAACCTGATGTCCAGTCCAGGCACGGCATCCAGTCCCTCTCTAATGGTCCAGGGTGCATCCAGGCATGTGTCCAGTCCTTCTCCATGGCAGGAGCCTGATGTCCAGTCCAGGCACGGAATCCAGTCCCTCTCCAAGGCCGGAGCCTTTCTCTACCCAGGTGCACGGTCCAGGCATGGTGTCCAGTCCTTCTCCATGGCAGGAGCCTGATGTCCAGTCCAGGCACGACGTCCCTCTCCAAGGCCGGAGCCTTTCTCTACGCCGGTGCACGGTCTAGGCATGGTGTCCAGTCCGTCTCCATGGCAGGAGCCTGATGTCCAGTCCAGGCACGGAATCCAGTCCCTCTCTAATGGCCGGAACCTTTCTCTGCGCAGGTGCACGGTCCAGGCATGGTGTCCAGTCCGTCTCCATGGCAGGAGCCTGATGTCCAGTCCAGGCACGGAATCCAGTCCCTCTCTAATGGCCGGAACCTTTCTCTGCGCAGGTGCACGGTCCAGGCATGGTGTCCAGTCCGTCTCCATGGCAGGAGCCTGATGTCCAGTCCAGGCACGGCATCCAGTCCCTCTCCAAGGCCGGAGCCTTTCTCTGCGCCGGTGCACGGTCTAGGCATGGTGTCCAAGGCTCCAGAAATGGGTAACACCTGATCTTAGTTCACCTTGAAATGTGTCATTTGCCTGCAGCTCCACTATCTCACTCTCTATTCCAGCACGGTCAGGACAGAGGGCTGTGATGACTGGGGGTAGGGGATAACACTGGCACATGAAAGGGGTTCTCAATGAAGTTTAAATCTCCTTGTACTCCATGATATCCTTGAATCTTGACTCCAACTCCAACTTCAACTCTTATACACATTAGAAATGTGTATATTTATAGTGCATGTCTGTAATTTCTTACATTTTGCATTAAAGCATTATGTTGCAAGTTAAAGCAAAACAATACACAACACAGAGTTCAACATCCAACTTCAACTCTTCCAACACACGCACAAATGCATCATCGCTAAAATGTTGCAGTATGTCTGGGTTGGATGTGGTGACTGAGTTTTGGGAAATTAACAACCTGTCTGTCAGGTATTAACAGTAGGGGGATTTTATTTTTAAATTATGTGACCACACACAGCATTCTGCCTGGAGTTGTAGCTTTCCCTTGTAGCTGTAGCTTCACCGGTTCAGGTGGCAGGTGATGTCAGTTCAAAAAAACGGTTTAATACCCACTGTGGATCATCCAGCTCCAGCTCCTCGCTCCCATCACTTGGAGCGCTGTCAGTGCCAGATTTGACCAGTAATATTATTAGCAGCAATGAATGGGCTTCCAGGATATGCTCTCTCGTTTGTCCCTCAAGGGGCAGTAAACATAAAAGTTCCTCTATACAACTCGTTTTGAGGGAAGCGGACCCAAACACATAATTGGGCAATGTCACTCAGATCAGTGCTTTCGTCAAGCGCAATACTAAAACACGGTGCCACAGTAATTAGTTCCTTACCGATGTCTTCTATGCATCTTGTTATGGTCGAGTCTGAAAGTTGCAGTCCCTTAATTTGCTTTAAAATAGCTTCCTTGTTTGTGAAATCGGCATACAATATTTCATCTGAGGCCAAAAAAACATTATTTGACAAACTCCGCGTCTGTGAAGGCCCTCTTGTTTCTCACGAGTATCCAAGCAACCTGGACGTGAGTGCTACGTGCCTGTAGTCATTTAGGCAGGTTGCCTTTGTGTTCTTGGGCACAGGGACTATGGTGGTCTGCTGACAACAGGAAAAGGAGCACCGAGCACGTCCCCATTCTCATCGACGGGGCTGTAGTGAAGCAGGTTGAGAGCTTCAAATTCCTTGGTGTTCACATCACCAACAAACTAGAATGGTCCAAATACACCAAGACAGTCGGGAAGAGGACACGACAAAGCCTATTCCCCCTCAGGAAACTAAAAAGATTTGGCATGGGTCCTGAGATCCTCAAAGGTTCTAAAGCTGCAACATCGAGAGCATCCTGATTGGTTGCATCACTGCCTGGTACGGCAATTGCTCGGCCTCCGACCCCAAGGCACTACAGAGGGTAGTGCGTACGGCCCAGTATATCACTGGGGCAAAGCTGTCTGCCATCCAGGACCTCTACACCAGGCAGTGTCAGAGGAAGGCCCTAAAAATTATCAAAGACCCCAGCCACCCCGGTCATAGACTGTTCTCTCTACTACCACATGGCAAGCGGTACCAGAGTGCCAAATCTAGGACAAAAAGGCTTCTCAACAGTTTTTACCCCCAAGCCATATGACTCCTGAACAGGTAACCAAATGGTTACCCAGACTATTTGCACTGTGTCCCTCCCCCAACCCCTCTTTTACGCTGCTGCTACTCTCTGTTAATCTTATATGTATAGTCACTTTACTTATACATTCAGGTACCTACTACCTCAATTGGCCCAACCAACCAGTGCTCCCGCACATTGGCTAACCGGGCTATCTGCATTGTGTCCCGCCACCCGCCAACCCCTCTTTTTACGCTTCTGCTACTCTCTGTTCATCATATATGCATAGTCACTTTAACCATACCTACATGTACATACTGCCTCAATAAGCCTGAATGACCGGTGTCTGTATATAGCCTTGCTACTCTTATTTTAAAATGTCTTTTTACTGTTGTTTTATTTCTTTACTTACCTACACACACACCTTCTTTTCTTTCCCGCACCATTGGTTAGAACCTGTAAGTGAACATTTCACTGTAAAGTCTACACCTGTCGTATTCGGCACACGTGACAAATAAACTTTGATTTGATTTTGATTTGAATCTCATATGTTTCCTCTGTGGTTCTCTCTGCAACAGTGATAGATCTGCCCATCATTTGTTGTTCTTTGAGCGGTCCTTTGAGTTGCGTTATTTTGTTGTTTCTGAATTTGCTTTGTGGCAGATATGTTTTGTCAAAGTTGGCATTGTGTGGCTGGAAATGTTGCTCTGAATTTGCTCGTTTAAAATGGGAAAATAAGACAAAGTGAGCGTGTCCCATGATGCAGTACAAAAAAGTACTTGTCTGTCCATCTCTTGGAACGTTGTGTTCTTGAATCGACTGTATCCTTCTCTGGTGGTTGTTCGTTCATAACTGTCACCTTGTTCTCCAGATCTTCTCCCACATTTTCATTGTCAATAGATTTTGTTTCTTTTTTACATTAAATCGATCCATGTCGACCAGACTGCAAAATTAGACTAGTAACAAACTGATGTGTCGATCGCTGTAGCTGAGCAGTTTGTGCTCTATTTCAGCAAACGTTCTATTTCGGCCTTTCTGTTCAACAGCTGCGCTACACTGCCATCTATCTGTCATCCAGGGAACAATAGATATATTCAATTAAGTGATTCAGGCCTGCATTAAACACATTGAATTGAAATTGTATCATTGTTATGTATTATGAATGGAAAATGGGAAATCATCGCAGGCCGCACAATGAGTACTACTGATGTAGAACAACTTGTGTCAGAAAAGGAATCGCATCAGCATTCTTTGTTGCATTTATATCTGTTACATTCCTGGTAGTGTTCAGAAATATCAGACTGTATTTACAGTAGCATGTCTGTACTTCCTTACATTTAATCAATGATGATGCCATCTCTAAAGTTTTAATGAGGAAAAATAGACAAATTGCAACAGAACTCTGTGTTGGGGGTAATAATTACTTACAGTAATATATTTAAGCAATAAGGCCGGAGGGGGTGTGGTATATGGCCAATATACCACAAACCCCCAAGGTGTCTTATTGCTATTTTAAACTGGTTACCATTGTAATTAGAGCAGTAAAAATGTATGTTTTGTCATACCCGTGGTATACGGTCTGATATACCATGGCTGTCAGCCAATCAGCATTCAGGGCTCAAACCACCCAGTTTATAATATAGCAATTTATTACTTTTATGAGTAACGGAGTAACATAACAAGTTATTGTCTTCAAGTATTGTAATCTTATACAGTTACTTTTTCAAGAAAGCTGTACATTACTTTCAGAAGCATATATCTATATATTTTTTAGACCATTGTCTCATACTAACAGAATTCATGCTGTACCCTAACCTGTACCCTAACCTATTTCCAATAGGTTATTGCATGATTTTGAATGAAAAGCGTGCCCAAATTAAACTCAGGCCCAGAAGATAGGATATGGATAGAAAATGGATAGAAAACACTCTACAGTTTCCAAAACTGTTAAAATAATGTCTGTGAGTATAACAGAACTGATATGGCAGGCGAAAACCTGCGGAAAATCCAACCAGGAAGTACTATTATCTTGAAAGGCTGTTTTTCCATTGAAAGCCTATTCACCATACAAAGACTTAGGACCCAGTTCACGAGCTCTGTGGCTTCCTCTACATGTGGCCAGTCTTTAGGCATTGTTTTGAACTTTTACTCTGAAAAATGAGGGAGATACAGCACTTTCAATGAAAGGCCAGTGGAAATTTCCAGACATCAGCCACGCGCCTGATCGGGAATGCGCCTTTCTTGTTTCTCCTTTCCTATTGACAAAGCTTTTGTCCAGTTGAAATACTATTGATTATTTATGACAAAAACAACCGGAGGATTGATTTTAAACATTGTTTGGCATGTTTCTACTAACTTTGAATGTAAATATTTTACTTTTCGTCTGGACTTAGTGCACTTAGTGCCTTAAGCATTCGAATTACTGGACAAAACGCGCAAACAAAAATAAGGTTTTTAGTCATAAAGAGGGACATTATCGAACAAAATGAACAATTATTGTCTATCATGGAGACCTGGGAGTGCCACCAGATGAAGATCATCAAAGGTAAGTGATTAATTTGAATGATATTTCTGACTTTTGTGACACTCCTTGGCTGGAAAATGGCTGTATGGGTTCATGTGGCTAGGTGCTGACCTAACATAATCGCAAAGTGTGCTTTCTCCGTAAAGCCTTTTTTAAAATCTGACACAGCCGTTGCATTAAGGAGAAGTTTATCTTTATTTGTATGTTTAACACTTGTATCGTTTAGTATTTCTGTAATTGGATGTGGCTCTCTGCACTTTACTGGATGTTTGTTTGAGACAATGCATTTCTGAACTTAACGCGCCAATGTAAACTGAGATTTTTGGATATAAATATGAACTTTATCGAACAAAACATACATGTATTGTGTAACATGAAGTCCTATGAGTGCCATCTGATGAAGATCATCAAAGATTAGTGATTAATTGAATTGCTATTTCTGACTTGTGAGCCATCTCCTTGGCTGGAAAATGGCTATATGGTTTTCTGTGACTAGGTGCTGACCTAACATAATCACATGGTGTGCTTTCGCAGTGAAGCCTTTTTGAAATCGTACACTGTGGTTGGATTTACAAGAAGTTTATCTTTAAAATGGTGGATAATACTTGTATGTTTGAGGAATTTTAATTATGGGATTTCTGTTGTTTTGAATTTGGCGCCCTGCAATTTCACTGGCTGTTGTCGAGGTGGGACGCTAGCGTCAAAAAATATTTATAGAGCTGTTATCTTCCGAATAAACTCTTAAAGACCTAGTAATATTTTACATCAATAGCAGTCAATAACAATAATCATCTTAATTCAGTCTCATCTGAAAGTTGTAAATTCTTTTATCTGCACGAACCCTGGCTAACAAGTTGAATCAGCAATACCAAATTGTGTTTAATTATTTATTTACTAAATACCTAACTAATCACACAGAATTACACAAACATACAATTAATCAGAACTTGATTACAAATTACGCCATAAAGGAAAATGTCCCTAGCGGGCGGAACAGATATGAAAGCTTGTTACACAAAAGAAAAGGGGCTGGGTCGAGTGAAGGAGCGGGTAGACTGAGGAACAAGGGGAATAAGCTGGGCTAACGTAAATACAGTATCTATTGCATTCTAAATTACCACCCATTTGGAAAAGGAAAATGCAATAAATATTTACTCTGAGCTGCGCCATGTTATTTGATGGGATGTTGATGGAATATTCTCTTAATCCACAGAACTTGAAACATGACTGTTATTGCAATGTTCTCATTTAACGAGTATATAACGTTAATATCTGATAACATGGTAACCACATTCTGGGTAAATTCTATTTGACATTAAGGGAATGGTCTCTTGGAAATATTCCTTGCACATAACAGGAACAGTACTCTTAAAATGTTAGTTAATGACCTAATGAGACTCTGAAGGAAGGTTCTCTAAAGTTGTTGGAATGTTTGTTAGCTGGTTACTCTATTTGTGGAACGACCCACATTCTATTTATTGTTATGTAACGTGATTGATTGATTGATTGGTGGTTCTTTTGCTGAAGGACCAGCAGCAGTTGACTTTGTACTGGGGAAACGTGGAGAGGTTTGCCTGAGGACAAGAAGATCGAGGAAATCCTCAGTAACTCGGTAAAATAGGCTCTAGGGTGAAATTTCCCCTAGGTACAGATCTAGGATCGGCTTCCCTTCCCCCAATCCTAACCTGAACCATTAGTGGGAAAAATGCTAAAGTAAAGCAGTATCGTGTCTATGGGCAACTTCACCTTCCAGTCATAATCAGTCATCTATAGTCATCATCACAGGTTGGCCTCAGTCACATGTTCTGAGAGCTTTTCTATTACCAACCATGGACTGCCTTTAGCGCAACACTTACAGTACACACTAGAGTTTACTAATCAGCTACACATAAAAACCTGAATTAGTTAAATCAGTGGTACGAGTAACTGATTTAGAGGAAAGTCAGAGTCAATGACCACTGAGTTACGTTGAAGGGCAGACATGCGTGCAGGCTTTTGTTCCAGCATAGAACTAATACACCCAATTCGGTTAATTACAGTCTTGATCTGTAGTCCGAATGAGGTGGTATAGGGCGAAGCTGGGCAGTACAGCCTGTACATATAGTGACTCTACTGACAGAATGAGGTCAATATCCTTCCAGGATACCCGGGCCAGGTCGATTCGAAAGGCCTGCTCGCTGAAGTGTTTTAGGGAGTGTTTGACAGTGATGTGGGGTTTTGTTTGACCGCAATCCCATTACAGATGCAGGCAATGAGGCAGTGATCGCTGAGATCTTGTTTGAAAACAGCAGATGTGTATTTAGAGGGCAGGTTGGTTATGATGATATCTATGAGGGTGCACATGTTTACGGATTTGGGGATGTACCTGGTCGGTTCATTTATAATTTGTGTGAGATTGAGGGCATCACGCTTAGATTGTAGGATTGTGTTAAGCATGTCCCAGTTTAGGTCACCTAGCAGCATGAGCTCTGAAGATAGATGGGGGACAATCAATTCACATATGGTGTCCAGGGCACAGCTGGGGGCAAAGGGTGGTCTATAACAAGTGGCAGCAGTGAGAGACCTATTTTTAAAAGTAGAAGCTCGAATTGTTTGGGTACAGACCTGGATAGTAGGACAAAACTCTACAGGCTATTGCTGCAGTAGATTGCAACTCCGCCCCCTTTGGCAGTTCTATCTCGTCAGAAAATGTCGGATGGATGGATGGGAATTTCAGGGTTTTTGGCGGTCTTCTTAAGCCAGGATTCAGACACGGCTAGGACATCCGGGTTGGCAGAGTGTGCCAAAGCAGTGAATAAAACAAACTTAGGGAGGAGGCTTCTAATGTTAACATGCATGATACCAAGGCTTTTACGGTTACAGAAGTCAACAAATGAGAGCACCTGGGAAATGGGAGTAGAGCTAGGCACTGCAGGGCCTGGAATAACCTCTACATCACCAGAGGAACAGAGGAGGAGTAGGATAAGCGTACAGCGAAAGGCTATAAGAACTGGTCGTCTATTACTTTCAGAACTGAGAGTAAAAGAAGCAGGTTTCTGGGCGCGATAGAATAGATTCAAGGCATAATGTACAGACAAAGTTATGGTAGGATGTGAACACAGTGGAGGTAAACCTAGGCATTGAGTGATGATGAAAGAGATATTGTCTCTAGAAACATGTAAACCAGCTGATGTCACCGCATGTGTGGGAGGTGGAACTAAAGGGTTGGCTAAGGCATATTGAGCAGGGCGAGAGGCTCGACAGTGAAATAAGACAATAATCACTAACCAGAACAGAAATGGACAAGGCATATTGACATTAGGGAGAGGCAAAGCGTAGTCGAGTGATCATAGGGTCCAGTGAGTAGTTGGGCTGGTTGGAGACGCGTCGATTCAGACAGCTAGCAGGCCGGGGCTTGCAAGCTAGCAGAAGGGCCTTAGAGGGATGTCACAACGGAGGAAGTCTGTTATTGCCTCCTCATGCAGAGCCTCCTGCGGTTACATCGATAGACCAGTTTTGATGGATTAGTAAGATTTCGTTTAGCAAAGTGTTCCAGTCCAGTTGGCAAATAGGTATAGTGGCTCAAGAAATGGGCCAATGGATTTCTTCAGCTATCAGTCCCGCGGCTAGCGGGCTAGCAGATGGGCATTCAGGGGACGTCGCGACAGATGGGCCTGTTGGAGAAAAAAAAAACTTGGGCAGATTAGTCAGTAGTCCAGTCGTGATGGATAAGCAGCGCTCGTGTAGTAAAAGGGGTCCATGCCAATTGGCAAAATAGGTATAGTGGCCCAAGAAATTGGCCAATGAACCTATTCAGCTAACAGTCCGACATGCTTTAGACAGCTGAATAACCCCCTCGGGCAGATTATGTCGGTAGTCCAGTCGTGAAGGAGCTCCGTACTGGCAGTAAAAGGGGTCCGGGCCAATTGGCAAAATAGGTATTGTTTTTTATTTATTTTTATTTCACCTTTATTTAATTAACCAGGTAGGCTAGTTGAGAACAAGTTCTAAGTTGCAACAGCGACCTGGCCAAGATAAAGCAAAGCAGTTCGACACATACAACAACACAGAGTTACACATGGAATAAACAAACATACAATCAATAGTACAGTAGGCCCAGAGTGGCTGATGGACCTCTTCAGCTAGCCGGGAGATGGCCCTAGCATGGGCTAGCTCCAGGCTAATTGGTGCTTGCTTCGGGACAGAGATGTTAGCCAGGAGTAGCCACTCGGATTGCAGCTAGCTAGCTGCGATGATCCAGGTGAAAAGGTTCAGAGCTTGCGGTAGGAATCTGGGGATATGGAGAGAAAATAGGTCCGGTATGCTATGGTTTGAATTGCGTTGTGCAAACTGGCGAGAGTTTTCCGAGCTAAAGGTTAGCTGATGACCGCTAGTAGTGGTTAGCTGACTACTTGCTAGTAGCTAGTGAGCTGGCTAGCTTCTGTTGGGGGATTCCGGTTCAAAAGTAAAGAAAAATACCTTAGAAAAAACAGATCCACACCACATTGGGTGAGGCGGGTTGCAGGAGAGTATTTTGAAGTTGAGGTTTAGAAAAATATAAAAAAGATTTGCGAAGAAAAATGTGTAAAAAGATATATACATGGGACACGACAAGACGACGACAAAGACGACTGCTACGCCATCTTGGAATGGAATGTAAGTTATTTGGATTGAGAATTCTTTCTCCTTTTATTCTTTCAGTTCCTCTAGAGCTTTTGAAAACATGTCTCTGTGCTGTCTTATTTTTGGCCATGTTTTTGTGCAATTTTATCTAAGTTTTTAGTCTGCAAGTATGTTCAGGGGTGGGGCAAGTTCAGAACAACACATGCAGTGATCCCACTAACCATTGCCATAGTCTATTTAATTACTTAAACAATATCCTTTGGCATTGTCTAAATGCTAACACTAATCCATGTCCTTCTGTTTTTACACAGAAGACTAAGTAAAGAACTTCAACAGACATTTCAGAGCAGTGAGCTCAGATATGGCTCCTAGTGTTGGCTCTAACATATTGTGCAATGGCCTGCACTTTATAATCATTAACCATTGAGTAAATGATACCAGGTTTTGTTTTTCAAATTGAGCTCTGAAACCAACCGAAATTCAAATAGTTAACTTTACTAGTCTGTTATCAGTGGAGTTTATTGTCTGTAGGCTATTCACTTTTGCAGCTCATTTGCATGTAGCCCGATTCATTTATTGTAGGGTTATTTTTTTGTTGTTGTTTAAAACGAAATTTTGGGTTAATTCAATAGCCACATATGTACACTATGAATTTATATTGTAGAGATTTGTTAAATAAAGCCAGATTGTCAAGCAGGTAAAATAAATGTAGTTGTATACAGCGCAAAAAAATATTGAATGTGTTTATGCATGTCTTTTTCAATAAGTAATTGCAATGTATGAGTAGGTGGTAGCCAGAGTTCACTGGAGCAATAAATAAATCATTGTCTGTCACTTGATATTACTATATCAAACCACGTGACACTTGAGAGCGCGAGGACTAAGACCTCCCTGCGCGCGTAGGTGGACGTGCAGACAGCTTTTTAACGGTTTCTGAATGGAGCATGCATGAAGATGGAACAAGCATCTCTTGCAGACAGCAATGAATGAACACTTTTTACAGATTTCAAGAGACGATACAGCTAAACGGTGAGTTTATCTGACAAATGTTGATACGTGTGATGGTGATAATTGTAACTTTTAGGAAATGATTGATTTAACATCAGCTCTGGTCCAGGTCGTTAGTGCGCGTTCCTTCGCAGTGCAGGTCACCTCAGTCACTGGTAGTCACGAGCAATAGTCACTCATTCATCTATGGGTGGGTGGTTGAGAACTCAGTTGGAGGTCTGCTGAATTAGCTGTTATTGTTGTAGCCGATATTGGGTAGTTTTACCCATACATGGAAATGAAATAAAATAGTGAGTATTGGTGGTCAGCCTGTTTCTTATATATTTTTTAGTATTAGAAAGCAATTGTGATTATACATTCTAGGCGGCTATTCAGTATTAAGTGCCCAATAAAATAAGCAAGCATAGCGTAGCTGTTCAGCTTGCCACCTTGTTGATTTAGTGTGTTATTTGTTATTGGAAACAAAGGGATTATCGATATGTAATGAATATATGTCATTGTAAGTTTATTTGAAATTGTCTGGCAATGCCTTGTCTTTATTTGTTCCAAAATCACAGCTGAAATCTAAAATAGTCAAATATTTTTCATCAGTCAGGTTGTTGTTGTAACCTTGTAGTGCATGTTGTTTATAAAAATACACGTTGACTTGTTGACATTTGATGCCAAGTAATGTGACACTAATTCTGTAGAGAGGGAAGGAATGCTACTGAAAGAGGCCACGACACGCAAACTCGGTCAGTTATATCTTAACCCTATTCTCACAATCATGTGTGTCCCATCCCGTACACTGGCTAGCCTAGATACAATGTAGATCTACACGACCCACATGTCTCCCATTCAAACTATCAAGTGAGTTGAAATGGGCCCTGAGACCTCCTCTCCCCAAATATGTCCGGACCACCGAGATTAACGGGTGTGAAATGAGCGTGCATCCCTCTCACTTATGGCAGGCGATACATTGAGAAAATGTTACTTTTTCTCCGAAAGTAATCGTGTCCTCCTTAACCGTTGATGTGTGTCAGGAAACAGAGCATGTAACACAATGAAGACAAAGCCTTACATCAGGCCGAGTAACCCCGCTTTCTTTCAATATCGATCCAAAGTGTCTATCTCGTAGGGATTCTATTTCAGGCACAAGCTTGGTTTCAGAGATAATAAATATATATACATGGTTCAGTATATATATATATAATGTCAATGCACTGACTGAACCAAAGTCATGGTCCATTGTTCAGTATGTATCAGTATGTATAAATATATATACATTGTTCAGTATATATATATATATATAATGTCAATGCACTGACTGAACCAATGTCATGGTCCATTGTTCAGTAGAAGCTATACAGCCTGAGCTATGAATTCTGAATGGTAAATTTCATGTAAAATTAATATACGTTACTTGTAGTACTGTATTAATGATTCAAATGTACATTTGTCTAATCTACAGTACCAGATCCTTGTCTCACTTGCCAGGCAGCGGCTCCCTGAGGCTTGTTTTTCCAATTCTGTAGTGATCCATTCATTAAGCCATCTTATTTGAAATGTAACTGGGAAATGAACAATGACTTATTTAAGCATCGATATTGAACAGCCACAGATGAGTGTTGCTCTTGTTCGCGGTGATTGTACCGGTCACAAGTAAAATGGTAAAACAAGGCTTCTTGACCCATACTCATTTCTGAAGTGACTATATTATTTTATCAAGTAAAGACTGTTTCAAGTAAAATGGTAAAACAAGGCTTCTTGACCCATACTCATTTCTGAAGTGACTATATTATTTTATCAAGTAAAGACTGTTTCAAGTAAAAACTGGGTTGAACCATTTCTCCTCAGCACATCACAGGGACTGTCAGCTGTGTGACTGCAGGGTTAAACCTCAGACATTTTCAGTGAAAAAAAAACGCAAGCTAGATGTAAGACTCTCTTTGCCTTGGCTTAGGGCGAAGTTGAATTAAATCACTCCTTTGACTCAGGTCACTCAACAATTAAAATGCCTGAACTGGTTATCACCGGTTGGCTAGTATGTTGTTCAAAATTACCCTAATTCATCATGTCCTCATTCATTGATTAATTGCAAAACCTCCAATCCCAGTAATTTGTAGGTATAAATCTTCATTAGATTTCAGATTTATTCTAATCTAATACATTTGATGACTATGATATCTATCATTCACATGTCATCAGTGTTAAGTGGTGCACTTGTTTTTCCATCTACAGCATTTCCCCTCCTTTCTCCTCTGAGATGTGTGATGAATTTTTCAGGAGATGCCTTGTTCAGCTTGGGGGCTTGGATAAGAGGCGGAAGCGAGAGCGAGAGAGAACTGGTGGGGGTGGATTCTGGTTTAGAGTTGTTGTTTTGCTGTGAGTGGTTAAAAGCTGTCCGTAGCCTACACCTCATACGGTTAGAGCTCTGTTGTGTGTGTGTGGTTAGATTTCTGTTGTGGTCTTTCTTTTCAGGCACAGATGTTGCTAAGCAAAGAGGGGATGAAAAGGTTAAATAATACAATTATACTGATCAAAAATATAAATTCAACATCTAAAGTGTTGGTCCCATTTTTCATGAGCTGAAATAAAAGATCCCAGAAATGTTCCATATGCACAAAAAGCTTATTTCTCTCACATTTTGTGCACACATGTGTTTACATCCCTGTTAGTATTTCTCCTTTGCCAAGATAATCCATCCACCTGACAGGTGTGGCATATCAAGAAGTTGGTTCAACAGCATGGTCATGACATAGGTGTACCTTGTGCTGGGGGCAAAAAAATGCATTAAAATGTGCAGTTTTGTCACACAACACAATGCCACAGAAGTCTCAAGTTTTGAGAGAGCATGCAATTGGCATGCTGACTGCAGGAATGTCCACCAGAGTGTTATGTTCATATCGACCGGCCTCACAAATACAGACCACGTGTAACCATGCCAGCCCAGTACCTTCACATCGGGCTTTGGGTCTGGCTCCCCACTGGGTGGGCCTGGCTCTCAAGTTTGTGGGCCTTTTCCCTCCCAGGCCCAGCCATGCTGCTCCCCTGCCAAGTCATGTGAAATCGATATAGGGCCTAATTTATTTATTTTCATTAATTTATTTCCTTATATGAACTGTAACTCAGTAAAATCATTGAAATTTTTGTTCAGTATAGAAGAATGAGCAGTGTTACAAGTATTTGAAAAACTATTTCTGAGAGGAGGGAGAGAAACACTCTAGGGCGGTGTTACAATTAGGTCTAGATATAGCTTTATTTGGAAAGCAATTTCTGAAAGGACACCATTTCTCTCAGAAAGTATGAGGCAATCCCCAGAAAGAGAAGTATAGGGCTACAGTGGAAACAGCCCCTAACGTTAAAGTAAAGAACAAACCGTGAGGAAGCCAGACATCTAAAGGGGCAGTCCAGTACTGTCTCCCTTTACAAACCTAGGGTTGTGTTCACACAACGGAAAACGAAAATGAGCGCTTCTGTTCGAGGTCCCTCTTTTGTTTCAGTGCGTTCTCTTCCATTTTCTTCCATTCTTCCACTCTGGTCAAGAATAGAATGTCATCGAGGTTAGTTAACAGAAAGTAGGTTTCAGTTGAGATACATCAACCAGGGTCAATATTTTAGCCTCTGACAGAGTTGTGGTATTACTTGTTTACCGTGTTGTCTTTGGTTGCTTGCTAATTGTTTATCAGCAAAGAAGAGCTTTAACATGTTAACAACTCAACATGCTAAGTGCAATGTTTTCTGAATATTCCTTGACAACTCACATGCACATTTTCATAAAGCCAAGGGCTGACTATAAACCATGTTGCCACTTTTGGACAGTCGCACATAATCATGCATGTGACCCACAATGCATATGACTCAGCTTCTGTATCCGTGAGCAACTTACTCATTAGTCCTTTAGTGGCCCCTAAGGGAGGGTTATATGGCCTTTCCTGTGAATACAGAGGGTAATTATGTGTATGTTTCTGTATGTGTATGTAAGTTAGGTAAAGTCTATCACATTAACAGAAGACAAAGACCAAAAAAAAGCTTTGAAATAAACCATTAAAACTCTAATTGTGATCAATATTAAAATACCTTTATTAAGTTGCCTTACAACCAAAGGCCATCTATAAGCAATGATTTGTTCTGCAGATATCCAGCCAATATGAATAACCTGGAAAAGTCTCTGGAAATAGGGTCTGCAAATAGAGTGATTTAGAGTTAATCTTGTGATTTCCTAATTTGTATTTACATACATTTTGGCATCCTGAAATGAGAAATGTGACTTCTTTTTTCCCCTCTCTCTCTTTACCCTTCAGACACCATGCATGACCCGACTGTGACTCAGACCAGCGTGGCTGCCATCAACTGGAGCACTGATGCTCCCCGTGCACCCCGAACTACGAAGAGGACCGCGTGCCCCTGGTGGTGCTTTACAGTGTGGTGCTGGTCATCGGGCTGCCTGCCAATATCGTTACTGTCTACCTGACCTTCCTCCAGGTGCGCCGCAAAAATGTCCTGGGCATCTACCTGTTGAGTCTGTCTGTGTGTGACCTTATGTACCTCTGCACCCTGCCCATGTGGGCCAACTACGTGAACGCGGGCCACCAATGGCGCTGGAGCTCCATGGCCTGCAAGGTGACAGGCTATTTCTTCTTCAACAACATGTACATCAGCATCTTCCTGCTGTGCTGCGTCTCCAGTGACAGATACGTGGCCGTGGTCTACGCCGTGGAGTCGCGCGGCCTTCGGCGACAGAGACTGGCAGTTGCAGTTACCGTGGCCATCGTCTTGGTGGTGTTCGTGGGCCACGTGCCGGTGTTTACCATGCCAGAGGGCGATGCGGCAGAGGGGCAGCGCCGCTGCTTCGAGCCAGGCAAGGGCACGTCCACTGTGACGGGTTTCAACTATGCCCGCTTTGTCATTGGCTTCCTGTTCCCCCTGGTTGTGCTTGTGGTCACTAACCGTGCCATCCTGGCCAACGTGCAGGCTAGCACAGGGCTAAGGCAGTGCCAGAAGGAGCGGGTGCGCTACTTGGCGTTCGCCGTGGTGGTCCTCTTCCTGGTGTGCTTCGCGCCATACCATGTCATTCTGCTGCTGCGTGCGGTCACCTTCCACTTCCCCGAGCTGCAGAATTGCCATTTCCAGGAAAGCCTCTATACCCCTTACACTATCTCCCTGGGCCTGTCCACCTTCAACAGCGCCATCAACCCCATCCTCTATGTGCTTTCCAGCGACAACATCCGCAAGGAGCTACGTCGCGGCCTTGCAGGCCTCCGCGGGCGAGCCACCCTGCGGCCACGCTCCACCGACAGCAGCCAGCACAAGATGCACAACTCCAAGAACTCGTCAGAAGTGGCGGCCGCCACACAAGAGGTGGAGAAGCATGGTCGTTGATGGCAGAGGAAGGTTAGGGGTTCGATGTACAGTATGTATGCTCAAACTGTGGGAGCCAGAGGGATATGCAGGTGTGACTACTGAAGGAACCCTGGACTGGTGACTTGCAGGTACTCTGGAATATTAAACAGAATCAGCATAGAGCCAGGTGGAACCCCAAACATAGCAAGAGCAATGGGGGATGATGTAATCCATCTATCCCAGAATCTGACTAAAATCTGATATGATATCATTGAAACGGTTCAAGCAGGTGCATTGTCTCCCTATTGATGGCATCATTCTAACAAGATTTGCAGTTGCCAGGAGCAATCTGTCTAACGGCAAATGTTTGATAAGAGAATGACGGCACAAACAGCACAAACCATCATTCTGTTATCCAACTTTGCACCTGCACTGTTTATCAAGTAAATGTGTTTCTGTAAAATTTCTGTGGAAATTGTTTGATGCACTCATTGTGCATAGAGTTGTGTGGTTTGTTTACCTTTGCAGTCATTGGTTTTTGTTTGACATACATTTTAAAGTGAAAGATCTGAGTGTGTCTGTGAACTGGCGTTGTTAGCATCCCTTAGTTTCATATGGATGGATCTGAGTTCAGCCAGCAAGTTGGTTCAGCCAGCAAGCAGACACTAGCTAGCTAGCAAATTTTCGTGCACATTACGATTTTCATAAACACACCTTAGATAGATGTATAATTAGGAAAAAAATGTCAATATTAGCTACAGATTTATCGTTTTTGGTAAGACTAACTCGGACTCTTTTGAGGATGAAAGGGGGTTCAGTGGACGATGTCACCTTGGTAACATTTTCTACTGTTAGGACAGCATATTGTAGCCTAACACTTTGGTAGCTATCCCTGATTGTTTGCGAGTTATCACACAAGGCCTTGATTCCCCAGAGCCTTTGTAGCATTGAATCAATTGAGTTGTATTTTGCGGCTAGTCTACTGTTTCTGTGACAGCATGTGCGTAATGATGCGCCCTATCTGTAATTTAGTGCATTATTATTGGGTAAACATAATAAGCAGCCTCAATTGCCTATTTGCAGCCATAGGAGGTAAAATCTCTCTAGGAGCTGATCTGTCGTCAGTATTGTGGAATAATTCTAATGCCAATGTATTGAATGGAGAAAGCTGATACAAGAGCAGTGCTGCTTTTATTTGGATCCTATCAGTATCGACACATGGTCTAACAACGCACTTAGAGAACGCCCTCTCTGCGTGTTTGTTTGGAAAACACTAAACAGGTTTTAAAGAAAGGTTCATCTGGTACGATCGTCGTAATGCTTAAAGGCCCAGTGCAGTCAAAAACATGATTTGTATATATTTCCACACCATGAAGTTGGAATAATACTCTGAAATTATTCTGGTACCCTTTAATGTTAGTGCTGTTTGAAAAGATTGCCTGAAGTGTCTGTCTATTTGGGTGGGATGGAGTTTTGGTCTGCCTGGTGACATCACCAGGCGGTGACCACTCCCGGACAGTCCTTGCAGAATTCTTGCTTGAGACATTGCTCTTTGCTAAGAAGCTATGTTTTTGTTTCTTTTTGACCATTTTAACTGAAAACAATCACATTAGGATACTTAATTGATACCCAGAAATGATTTAATATTGAGATTTTAAAAAAAATGGCTGCATTGGACCTTTAAGTTACATCACAGCTGGGAAACAAGGCCCTGATCTGAGACATTAACGTTAAGTTCATTTCTGCGTCATGTTTTGCTCTTCATCTCCAGATTGAGGACTTGCCAATGTTTTGACAAACTCAGCAGTTATTTGTGTCCATATGAAAGACACGTTTGAAACTTGCCTCTCTGCTGCTAATGTAGGAGTGAGAAGCTTCTACAAAACTGTCTATTACTGAAGCTTTTCTATGAAATAATGTGTTTTCCTTTGGAGGAACAATATTTGTTAAGTAAATCGTGCAAAAGCTAATACAATATGTTATGTTGCAATACATAGATATTGTGTTTCACAGTAGATGTATAGATCTACATCATGTTCTTAAACTTTAATCAAGTGTATTTTGAAAACAAGAACAATTGTAGTATTCGTCATGTTTTAGGTGTTAAGTGTTTTGTAACAATGTAAATATAAATCAAGACATAATCTTCATATAACCTTTTATAGCCGCAATATAACATTTTATATACTTTGGTGTTTCTCCTCCTATATTGCAGACCATTGTAAAAGTTTGTAAAAAAGCAAAAGTTTGTTCTTTTTATTAGAAAATTGCACTTCTTGAATATTATTTATACTGTTTCTGAACATTTTTAAGTAAACATTTGAAGTAAAATGTCTCATTTCAGTTTCATTATTGAAGTGGATGTCTGTACATATGTATCTTTCTATTACTGGTGAGGAGTTTCACACTAAAAGGGAAACACATAAAACAGCACCAAAAAAAGCATTCCTGCACTAATACTCTGTCAGATTTTTTAGTTGGCACTCTTTCGTGAGATGGAAAAAACTCTGTTAGTGTCACAAATGATCTTACATCTCTGAACGTGCAGATGAAAGTGTGTTTAAGAGCTGTGTCAACAGAAAAGGTTCCGGTAAGCTTGTGGTTTGGAACTTTTCTCATTTTCGTTTTCGCTGACAAAGAATACATACAACGGTTAGGTCTAGGTCTTCCCAGGCCTTCATTTTGGTTGTCACATTTATGTAAACAAAGTTCATTAAGGTGGACAGATTTAATTCAATGGTTAATGATACTGCGTGTATGAATTACTATATGTGGTTTCGCTGTTGGTAGAAGTCGGAAGTTTACCTTCACTTAGGTTGGAGTCATTAACTCGTTTTTCAACCACTCCACAAATGTCTTGTTAAACTATAGTTTTGGCAAGTCGGTTCGGACATCTACTTTGTGCATGTCACAAGTCATTTTTCGAACAATTGTTTACAGACAGATTATTTCACTTATAATTCACTATATCATAATTCCAGTTGGTCAGAAGTTTACATACACTAAGTTGACTGTGCCTTTAAACAGCTTGGAAAATTCCAGAATATTATGTCATGGCTTTAGATGCTTCTGATAGGCTAATTGACATCATTTGAGCCAATTGGAGGTGTACTTGTGGATTTATTTCAAGGCCTAGCTTCAAACCTAGTGCCTCTTTGCTTGACATCATGGAAAAATCTAAATAAATCAGCCAAGACCTCATAAAAACAATTGTAGACCTCCACAAGTCTGGTTCAGCCGCCTGAAAGTACCACGTTCACCTGTACAAACAATAGTACGCAAGTATAAACACCATGGGACCATGCTCAGGAAGGAGGCGCGTTCTGTCTCCTAGAGATGAACATACTTTTGTGCGAAAAGTGCAAATCAATCCCAGAACTCCAGCAAAGGACCTTGTGAAGATGCTGGAGGAAACAGGTACAAAAGTATATATATCCACAGTAAAAGAAGTCCTGAAACATATGACCTGAAAGGCCACTGCTCCAAAACCGCCATCAAAATGTCAGACTACGGTTTGCCACTGCACATGGGGACAAAGATCGTACATTTGGAGAAATGTCCTCTGATCTGATGAAACAAAAATAGAACTGTTTGGCCATAATGACCATCGTTATGTTTGGAGGAAAAAGGGGGATGCTTGCAAGCCGAAGAACACCATTCCAACCGTGAAGCACGGGGGTAGCAGCATCATGTTGTGGGGGTGCTTTGCTGCAGGAGCGACTGGTGCACTTCACAAAATAGATGGCATCATGAGGAGGACAATTATGTGGATATGTTGAAGCAACATCTCAAGACATCAGTTAAATCTTGGTCGCAAACGGGTCTTCCAAATGGACAATGACTCCAAGCATACTTCCAAAGATGTGGCAAAATGGCTGAAGGACAACAAAGTCAAGGTATTGGAGTGACCATCACAAAGCCCTGACCTCAATCCCATAGAACATTTGTCAGCAAGGAGGCCTAAAAACCTGACTCAGTTACACCTGCTCTGTCAGGAGGAATGGGACAAAATTCACCCAGCTTATTGTGGGAAGCTTGTGGAAGGCTACCCAAAACATTTGACCCAAGTTAAACAATTTAAAAGGCAATGCTACCAAATACTAATTGAGTGTATGTAAACTTCTGACCCACTGAGATTGTGATGAATGAAATAAAAGCTGAAAAAATCATTCTTTCTACTGTTATTCTGACATTTTCACATTCTTAAAATAAATTGGTGATCCCAACTGACCTAAGACAGGGAATTTTTACTAGGATTAAATGTCAGGAATTGTGAAAAACTGAGTACAAATGTAGTTGGCTAAGGTGTATGTAAACTTCCGACTTCAACTGTTTTTGACAGTTCATCAAAAGTAAAGAAGAAATCCCAGCAGAGATTGTTCCACATCTAGGGAGGATATCATGAATAATTACAACAGCAACATGCTTGAAGTGTCTTTTCATTTTGTTTCAAAAACAGAGTCAACCAAGATTTCACTGCAACTGTGTTTCTCACGGGAAACGTGTCTATACTAAATAATGGCTAAATAAACTTCCAACGTGAAAGAAAAGTATCCACAATGGCAGCTCTGTGTACAATCTCCTCAAAGGAATAGGCACACGCATAAAAAAAGGATTAATGCTTAATATAATTATGTTTAATAGAACTCTTTCTCTCTCACTTGCCAATCATCTTCATGCCCTGCCTGTGTCATCACGCACACAGTGCATAACACAAGCGCAGTCACTCAGTTTACGTGCTTCATTCGACTGATATTTCCGACCCTCACCATGTCAGAGCCTCGCCTCTCACACTAGCATAACACCTGTGTATCCCAGTTACAACTCAGCCCTATTGATATAGCTTACTGCCGTTCCATCCCGGATTACAATACTTCACTATGATTTGATTTTGACAGAATGTGTGCTGTATTTGAAGGACTGACAGTTTTCCATGGTGGAAAAATAGGAAAGTCGTGCATTTAAGTGTGTGGACCTGTGATGTGTCTGTGAAGAGTGTTTGTGTTCCATAATGTGATGCATATTCTATTTGTGGACGTTTTCTCCCCCACCAACACCACCACTGTCTGAGCAGCATTAACAGGCCTGTTCAATTATTCTGCTGAGAGATTGATGGACTTATCAAACAGACTTTCCACCTCGTCAGCCTGATTCCAGGAAGTTCTGAATATACTGTGGTCATAAATAATAGGTTTTAAAATAGAAAGCTCTGGGATGTGTTTTTACTATGACAAGCATAATTGAACAAGGAGGCAAAAGGGCAACTCTTATGCATCTGGTCGACAGGTAATATCAATCAAATGGCTTCAGGAAAATAGAAAAGCAGTTGGTAATGCCATGAAATGTATTAGTCCGAAAAGAGTATTACATCAACATTTTAAAAAAGAAGGATTTGCTAATAACATGAGGGTTGACCATTCTTTATTTTAAACAAACACATGATCACTAACAAAGCGTGATCACATCATCATACTATAGAGAATGGCCAAGGGGATGCAAAAGGACACATACCCACCACCACCACCACAGCACTCCACTAAATCATAGTGGGATAACTACACAGGTCATACGGTCACCGGGACAGAGAAACTGTCATCTGGTGCATCCGCCCACTCCTACCACACACACCGTATGAATATTTAATCCACTAAATGACCAAGACAGCCTGCTTTATTGGACCCTGATGAATATTTAAGTACCCAGCACCGGGCAACAGCCAATAGGGCCATCCTCTGCTCAGGGGGAACACCCCAGCCCCTCCCCTTTGCCAGCCGTCTACTTGGTCCGGCTGGTGTTTGTTGTTACTGTTCCCGTCTGTCTGAGTCTGAGAGCTGGGTGGCAGTGACAGTGGCACTGGCAACTGTCTGGACAGCCTAATGGCCTACGGGGGCTTTGAGGGGTCCTCAATCTCAGCTGGTGGCCATTTATGCATCATTCACCTGACTACACTGTTCAGCCCCACCCTCTCGTAACCCCTGTCTCCAGGCAGGCTAGGCAAGGTATGGGGGTGAGAGATAAACAGAGCAGAGCTGACTGGAAAAGGGTGTGGCGTGGACTTGGGCTGAGGAAGAGTGAGGAGGGAACAGTTGTTGACAACGTTCCCCTGTCCTGTTTCTAAATAGTTTTGAGGGCTTGTCTGGTCACAACTTGCAGACTTGTTTACGTGTTACTGTGCGGTTTGTTGCCAACCTTACTTTGCTACCTGACAACTTTACGGTAATTACCGTTTATACTTTTTTTCATTTAACTTTTTCACTCTGGACGTTTTATCTGGACATGGTTCGTCAGGACCTCCAACAGCCGAAGCTAAGTAGTAACATTAACATGATGCCTCTAATTGCAGTCGCTGTACTCCTAATATACAGGAAAACTATCGCTTTATGGTGAGGATAGCTGTGCTGCAAGCCTTTGATGCGGTTGGCCTGACTGAAACATGGCTTAAGCCTGATGAATTTACTGGGTTAAATGAGGCCTCACCTCCTGGTTACACTAGTGACCATATCCCCCGTGCATCCCACAAAGGCGGAGGTGTTGCTAACATTTACGATAGCAAAATTCAATTTACAAAAAAAAGAAGAAAATTCATCTTTTGAGCTTCTCGTCATGAAATCGATGCAGCCTACTCAATCACTTTTTATAGCTACTGTTTACAGGCCTCCTGGGCCACATACAGCGTTCCTCACTGAGTTCCCTGAATTCCTATCGGACCTTGTAGTCATGGCAGATATGTTATAATTTTTGGTAATTTTAATATTCACATGGAAAAGTCCACAGACCCACTCCAAAAGGAGTGGGTTTTGTCCAACATGTCTCTGGACCTACTCACTCTCACAGTCATACTCTGGACCTAGTTTTGTCCCATGGAATAAATGTTGTGGATTTTAATGTTTTTCCTCAAAATCCTGGACTATCGGACCACCATTTTATTACATTTCCAATCACAACAAATAATCTGCTCAGACCCCAAGGACGTCAGAGTACAAAAATCGGTTAACCACCTAACTGAGGAACTCAATTTAACCTTGCCCAATACCCTAGATGCAGTCGCACCCCTAAAAACAAAAACATTTGTCATAAGAAACTAGCTCCCTGGTATACAGAAAATACCCGAGCTCTGAAGCAAGCGTCCATAAAATTGGAACGGTAATGGCGCCATACCATTCTTTTTGATACTGTCGCAAAGCTAACTAAAAAGCAGCATTCCCCAAGAGAGGATGGCTTTCACTTCAGAAGTAATAAATTCATGAACTTCTTTGAGGAAAAGATCATGACCATTTGAAAGCAAATTACGGACTCCTCTTTAAATCTGTGTATTTCTCCAAAGCTCAGTTGTCCTGAGTCTGCACAACTCTGCCAGGAACTAGGATCAAGGGAGACACACGTGTTTTAGTACTATATCTCTTGACACAATGATGAAAATAATCATGGCCTCTAAATCTTCAAGCTGCATACTGGACCCTTTTCCAACTAAACTACTGAAAGAGCTGCTTCCTGTGCTTGGCCCTCCTATGTTGAACATAATAAACGGCTCTCTATCCACCTGATGTGAACTAAACTCACTAAAAGTGGCAGTAATAAAGCCTCTCTTGAAAAAGCCAAACCTTGACCCAGAAAATATAAAAAACTAATCAGCCTATATCTCATTTTTTTTTTTAAAGCTGTTGCATAGCAACTCACTGCCTTCCTGAAGACAAACAATGTATAGGAAATACTTCAGTCTGGGTTTAGACCCCATCATAGCACTGAGACTGCACTTGTGAAGGTGGTAAATTACCTTTTTAATGGCATCAGACCGAGGCTCTGCATCTGTCCTCATGCTCCTAGACCTTAGTGTTGGTTTTGATACCATTGATCACCCACACATTCTTTTGGAAACCCAAATTGGTCTACACGGACAAGTTCTGGCCTGGTTTAGATCTTATCTGTCAGAAAGATATCAGTTTTTCTCTGTGAATGGTTTGTCCTCTGACAAATCAACTGTATATTTAGGTGTTCCTCAAGGTTCCGTTTTAGGACCACTATTGTTTTCACTATATATTTTACCTCTTGGGGATGTCATTCGAAAACATAATGTTAACTTTTACTGCTATGTGGATGACACATAGCTGTACATTTCAACAAAACATGGTGATGCCCCCAAATTGCCCTCGCTAGAAGTCTGTGTTTCAGACATAAGGAAGTGGATGGCTGCAAACTTTCTACTTTTAAACTCGGACAAAACAGAGATGCTTGTTCTAGGTCCCAAGAAACAAAGAGATCTTCTGTTGAATCTGACAATTAATCTTGATGGTTGTGCAGTCGTCTCAAAAAAAACTCTGAATGACCTCGCCGTTACTCTGGACCCTGATCTCTTTTGATTAACATTTCAAGACTGTTTCAATGACAGCTTTTTTCCATCTACGTAACATTGCAAACATCAGGAACTTTCTGTCCAAAAATGATGCAGAAAAATTAATCCATGCTTTTGTCTACTGCAGTGGTGTCAAACTCAAATACCCAGTGGGCCAAAATGTAAAACCTGAACAAAGTCACGGGCCAACATTGAACAAATTAACCTTTTAATATGGACCCAAACAAGTTTTGCTACATTGAATATGGAAAAGCACTAAATAAAAATTGTAGTTAGTGTTAATAATTTTACAAATAAAATGATAATAAATCAATCAACCATTCAAGGTAGCAAGAAAAAGTGCATAAAGAAAACGTTAATAATTGCACACTGAATCTGACTAAACCAATTTCTTTCTATCTATATGAGCTGATCCTCAGTGCTAGATGTTCATCAGTCAGACGTCCTCCATCTACACTGGCTTCCTGTTAAGTGCTGCCGAACATGGAGAGCAAGGGCTGAGGCATTGTCAAAACTGTGCGGCGCCCACAGCATCATACTTTGACTTCAGCGTGTCTGCACTGGAGTTCAATCAAAGCATTACATTTGGGATTGCATTTTCCACATCAACTGCGAAGGGATTACTAAGCAGTTCAAACTTGCATTTCTGGGCTTTCTGATTTGGTCACGGCGGTAGAGATCTGCGCATGGATTGGCAACAGGGAAAATGGCAAGGGTTTCCTTGCAGCATCTGCTCCCACAGGCACAGGTCCCTCACAGAAGTCTGTGATTGAGCATCGAGATGGCTCGAGATGTCACAGAGAATTTCTACACAGGAACTTTTGCTCCCGGAAGGAATTGACATATTTCCTCACGCAGCTCAAACATCTGTTCAGTACTTTTCCTCTGCTTAGCCATCTCACCTCTGGATACAGAAAAGATTTAAACTGGCGGTGATTTAGACCTTCGGCTCTTATAAAGTTAACTACCTGTGTTACTGTGGTCATAAAATGTTCCATCTTTAGGGCTTTGGCACACAGTCTTCCTGATGTATGATGCAGTGGTAAACAGTTAGCTCATTTCTCTTCCCGCATGAACCATGCCCACCATTCCAATGGTCTGTCCCAACGAGTTTATCCCATTTATTTCAGTGAGGAAACCTCCTCAAAGACCTTTCCTGTGGTTGTGCCACATTGATTTGAATCCTAATAGCTCCTCCGTAACCACAGATTTGAGTCCACTTCACTGAAGACTCATGAGCAGTATCAGATGCGTCAGCTCTCATCCACAGCGAGGGGAACGCCTTTTCCCTTTTCCATCAGCTGGTCATACAGATTTGGCAAGATCACATGTGCGATCAGCTAAGGCTCACGTTTGAAAATGCTTGTTTTTCTCTGGGCAGAGGTCACAAACCTTCATCATGCACTTTTTCATGAACTCTCCCTCATTAAAGGGCCGGGCTGATTTTGCGATCTCTGCTGCCACTATATAACTAGCCTTTACAGCAGCCTCTTTGTGATGTGGCTGGCCAGGTCCTTGTATTTGTCATGGTGTTTCGTTTCATAGTGTCGTCTAATGTTGTACTTTACTTACAGCCACGTTGACTCCACAAACAAGACAAACAGGTTTGTCTTTACATATGTAAACAGATATTCTGCCTCCCACTTGTCCAGAAAGCTCCTGTTTTCTGCCTTTCTTTTCGCCATTTTTGGAAAGGGTTAGCTCGCTGACAGTTGTAGCGTCTATGTTGCTACTACTGTCACAGAGGAAGAGCGTTTCTGGGTCCTGTCCTAAACAGAGCATTATGGGATTCAGTATAGTGGTGAATGCGCTGTAAATACGGCTCTGGAGCATACACCCAACTGCAATGCTTTTTCTGGCTATCATAAAGCACTAAATCTCCAGTGCCGGCTAGCCTGACCCAATCCACTGTGCTTCCCTGTTAAGGCAAGGGCTGATTTCAATGTTTTACTGCTAACCTACAAAGCATTACATGGGATTGCTCCTACCTATCTTTCTGATTTGGTCCTGCCGTACAAAACCTACACATACGCTACGGTCACAAGAAGTCACAATTGTCCCTAGAATTTCTAAGCAAACAGCTGGAGGCAGGGGTTTCTCCTATAGAGCTCCATTTTTATGGAATGGTCTGCCTACCCATGTGAGAGACGCAGACTCTGTCTCAACCTTTAAGTCTTCACTGAAGACTCATCTCTTGAGTAGGTCATTTGATTGAGTGTAGTCTGGCCCAGGAGTGTGAAGGTGAACAAAAAGGCTCTGGAGCAACAACTGCCCTTGCTGTCTCTGCCTGGCCGGTTCCCCTGTCTCCACTGGGATTCTCTGCCTCTAACCCTATTACAGGGGCTGAGTCACTGGCTTACTGGTGCTCTTCCATGCCGTCCCTAGGAGGGGTGTGTAACTTGGGTGGGTTGAGTCACTGACGTGATCTTCCTGTCTGGGTTGGCGCCCCCCCTTGAATTGTGCAGTGGTGGAGATCTTTGTGGGCTATACTCGGTCTTGTCTCAGGATGGTAAGTTGGTGGTTGAAGATATCCCTCTAGTGGTGTGGGGGCTGTGCTTTGGCAAAGTGGGCTGTTTGGCCCTGTCCGGGGGTATCATCGGATGGGGCCACAGTGTCTCCTGATCCCTCCTGTCTCAGCCTCCAGTATTTATGCTGCAGTAGTTTGTGTCGGGGGGCTAGGGTCAGTTTGTTATATCTAGAGTACTTCTCCTGTCTTATCCGGTGTCCTGTGTGAATTTAAGAATGTTCTCTCAAATTCTCTATTTCTTTCTTTCTCTCGGAGGATCTGAGCCCTAGTACCATGATTCAGGACTACCTGGCATGATGACTCCTTGCTGTCCCCAGTCCACCTGGCCATGCTGCTGCTTGAGTTTCAACTGTTCTGCCTGCGGCTATGGAACACTGACCTGTTCACGGGACATGCTACCAGTCCCAGTCCTTCTGTTTTTTAACTCTCGAGAGACAGCAGGAGTGGTAGAGATACTCTTAATGATCGGCTATGTAAAGCCAAAGGACTTTTACTCCGGAGGTGCTGTCCTGTTGCACCCTCGACAACTACTATAATTATTATTATTTGACCAGGCTGGTCATTTATGAACATTTGAACATCTTGGCCATGTTCTGTTATCTCCACCTGGCACAGCCAGAAGAGGACTGGCCACCCCTCATTGCCTGGTTCCTCTCTAGGTTTCTTCCCAGGTTCTGGCCTTTCTAGGGAGTTTTTCCTAGCCACCGTGCTTCTACACCTGCATTGCTTGCTGTTTGGGGTTTTAGGCTGGGTTTCTGTACAGAACTTTGAGATACTGTATCAGCTGATGTAAGAAGGGTTATATAAATACCTTTGACTTGACAATGTTAGATGGTTCAGAAGGGTCAGTGAAAAGGGCATGTGACCATATAACCGCTCGATACTGAGTGGGTGAGCTGAGTGATACAGGAGGCAGACAGTGGCTTTTGGGCTCTGTTCAAAAGTAGTACACTAAAAGTTGTGTACTACAATCAGATGTAGGATCTTAATTTGATCACCCTGTTGCAATGCAGAAAATATGAAATGTGTAGTGTATTTGAGGTTCAAAAATGCTTCTGAAGTTTGTAATTTCCACTTTGACAAATAGTCAACCCTTACAAAAATGTCTATTAATTATAATAATAATTGGAATTGGAATAGGGTACCATTTGGGACACAAACAGTATCTCATCAGACAGTATCTCATTCCAAAGTTTGAAAGTTGTCCCCTTGCCAAAGTCTGATAATTTACGCCCAATCACAAATCAAGCGCTAGCCTCCCTACTCCCTAGAGCCGGGGTTTTTAATCCTGACCCACATGTGTTGAATTTGAGCTTTTTCCCAGCAGTAAGTCACCTGATCCGGCAATTAAATGGTTGATGATGTCACGACTTCCACTGAAGTCGGCTCCTCTCCTTGTTCGGCAATCGACGTCACCGGCTTTCTAGCCATCGCTGCTCCATTTTTCATATGTCCATTTGTTTTGTCTTGCTCCATACACACCTGGTTTTCATTCCCCAATCAATCGTATATTTAGTCCTCTGTTCCCCATCATGTCTTTGTGTGTAATTGTTCATTGTTAATGGTGTATGTTCACGCGCGTGTGTTTGGGCACTTATATCATTATTTGTGCCTATTGTTGAACGGAATAAAAGTGCGCCTGTTTACTCTACTCTGCTCTCCTGCACCTGTTTGCCTCCCTTACACAGCCTTTACATATATATAATACTAATAATACACAGCCTGAACAGATGAGACTTGTGTAGATCTGAAATAAGCAATGTCGTTGAAGGCCCACGCACATCCTTGCCCTTTGGTTCTGTTTCCAACATTTTCCTTCTATCTATCCAATCGTTTCAGATGTGCACTACTGTCCAGGGTGTGGTTAGGGGTCTGTCTGGTACTGATCTGCCGTTATGGCTCTATGCTTAATAAAACAGGGAAGTAACACATTGTAGGTGACTGATTCTCCCAGTCAGACCATAAAAGAGAGCGGTTTAAACTAAATGATCAAGAGGAAGTGTGCAGAGGAAACGTCTATATACAGTCCTAACAGTTCTGAGGTCTGTGTATTCTGGTTGTGTCAGTGTGAGAAATTATTCTGTGGTTTGAAAAAAAGAGGAATTGAGGCAGAACAAGTTCTGTTGATGAGTTGTATGGAACTGTTACAGAATAGACATACAGTATAACCTGGCTTCTTAGTTTGAGACTTGAGTTCAAAAGGGACAATTTTATTCATCTTGACCTGTTTCAACAGTTGCACAGAACAGAGAACAGTCCATGATAAAGAGCACCATCTTGGCTTGATCGTATCATAATTAAGCAATGGTGGAATTCTTAAAGCAGGGTGTTGCCATAGGGACCCACAGGAGTGCACCTCATCCAATCCGTCATCCAATCCAGCCCTTAGACAAGTCAAGGGCTTGATGATGGTTCAAAAGACTACTATGTAGTATGACACATATGGAAAACATATTCATACACTAGAAAAATAACAGGTTTCTAAAGTAGCTATTTACAGTATATGGCGTGCTGGCAAGAGTGTTTAAACGCTTTGAGTCTCCCATGGTAACACCGGCGTCTTTTAGTGCCTCTAACCCCTTTTAAACATTGTATGTTTGAAGTACAGACTTCTGGGTTTTTGCGTTGTATTTTTCTATTTCTTCTGCATCCACCAATACCAACCATTAGCTGAACTAGAGCAGTGTTTTGATCCCGGAAATGTTTTTTCTTACAAAAACATCTTACCTCACTATGAAAAGATGAGACTCTGGAACACGCTGTTTTGCTCTATGGTGCTCACAAGCCACACAAAAGTCATTACAATGTTCTTCTACATGAAAGATAATAGGAAATCCCAGGACATGTCTATGTCACTGCAATAAGCTCATAGTGGCTCTCACAAACTCCAAACAGCACACTGTTGTCACTGACGAGCCTGATAATAATTTCCCACTGACCATTTCTGTACCACTTTTACTTGAAGCCCTGGTTTCATAATAATAAAACGGTTAAACATTTCAATGTGAGGCTAAATATGAGGGCAGAGCGAGCAAATTAATTACATTTGTGAATTACAGCTTTTTCACACTGACCCACTTCTCTGCTGTTTGAGATCAAATCTGTCAGTTTACCAAGGTAGTTTGTTTTCCATGCTCTCTCTTTTCCTCCTTCTGTCTTCCGGTCTCTAGTCTCTGAGGGTCTTTCTTTTGTTCTTTCTACTGCTTCTCGCACTCTCATGGCACTGCCCTTTATATCTTCCTTTTTCCTGAAAGACGTGAATTATTAATGCACAAATAAGGGTTGACTCCCACTGACTTTAGCCTCAGGAAACACCATCTCACACTTGGATCCTCCAGCATTCCTTCGGAAAAGCTTCTCCCTTCCCCAAAGGATGATTCCCCAAATGTACTGGATCTCAGGAAAGCCTGAAAAAAGCCTGATTCTATCAATATGTGAAATATTATGCTTCAGGTACAGTATATCATACACTATTATCCCACTTTAGATAATGCAGTCATTGCATGAGGAAACAAAAGATTGCAATCATTTTTTATATTTCTGTTGTTCAACATAAAATAAATAGCAAAAAGGCCACAGACAAAAGTGATAAAAAGTTGTTTAATAAGATAGGTGCTAGAAGGATACATAGTTAGAGGGGACCACCAGTAACTAACTTTGTGTTCTTGCTCAGTTTTGCATTTTACATCCAGAATTTTATGGGAAACAAACGCCAACGCAAATCCCAGATCTGTGGTTATGGGGCAACCTTAACCTGCAGCTGTTTTCTGCAACCTGCATGTATTGTCTGCATTTACATGAAAAACAGAGATACCAATAGTCTCTGGGAAGAGTAGAAAATTGGGTCAAACAACTGTACACGTTTTGCTGTTTTATGGACCTGTGTCTCCCCCTGCTGGCTAAATGAGGTACAAGCAGTACCAGAACGTGTTGACGATGATTTACATGGTGGTGGTCGTCCTGTGTTCTTCAAACCTGGTCCTGGAGAAGGTGTGCAGGTTTTTGTTTCTACCCAGTACTAACACACCTGACTAAACAAATCAACTAATCTTTCATCCTTAGCTCATGTGTTAATAATACTTGACTCAGCAGTGACGGCTCATAATAATGTCTGGAATGGCTCAAATGGAACGGCATCAAACACATGGAAACCATGTGTCTAATGTATTTCATACCATTCCACTTACTCCGCTCCAGCCATCACCACAAGACCGTCCTCCCCAATTACGGTGCCATCAACTTCCTGTGCTTGACTGGAACAAAAGCCCCCAAACACTATGGATCGACAGGATGGAGGTAGGAGAAGGTCACCTAACCCAAAAAAATCCTTGGCAACAGATTATGACAGACAGAAAAACAGACACAAACACACACACACATAAATGACTGGGTGGGTGGATGGATGGACAGATGGATAACGGGTGAATGGATGGGTATATATTGTAATTGTAGTTATTATAGCCAACCTGTCAGTAGAAAGTACATTCAAAACATTACTTCTGTCCAGCTGGGGTAACTGTTGATCCTTCCCCTGTTTTGAGGTCTCTAACAATTATCTATGTCTGCTGAGTTGAAGAGAATGTACATTAAGTTGTTCTATCATGCCACACAGATGGCAAATCGGAAACTCATGACGAAGTGGTTTGCTCTCATTTCAGAGTATGTGCTGTTGCTCTTCTGACACGCTACCACCACTGTTATTATAGACGGAATATATGAGTAACGTTGAAGTTGGGCTCCCCAATACATTGTTTACCTCAAATACTTTGTGCTCAAAACGGTGACATTTTCACTAATGTTTCAATCCCAACAGGGAGTGAATAGTCCCTTTGGTGCCATTCAGACATTCCATTGAGACTAATCAATCATTGGGCTACTGAAGTGGTACTAGTAGAGAATTATAGCAACTCCTGCCTTGGTAACGCTGTGTAGTAAGTAGCGCAAATGCTGACTAACTTCCTCTAGTTGGCTCATGAATCACTACTGTGAGTCTGAGGCACACATAGACAGCAAGTGCACACAAATCAACATTTAAAAAATGCATAGTTACCAACTCAAGCAAACACTTGTCAAACTTTTTCGGACATATTGCGACATGTACAGTTGATGTCGGAAGACTACAAACACCTTAGCCAAATACATTTAAACACAGTTTCTCACAATTCCTGACATTTAATCCTAGCAAAAATGATAGTAGAGAGAGAAATTTGTTTTCATTCATCACATTCCCAGTGGGTCAGAAGTTTACATACCAAATACTTGAGTGTAGCATTGCCTTTAAATTGTTTAACTTGGGCCAAACATTTCAGGTATCCTTCCACAAGCTTCCCACAATAAGTTGGGTGAATTTTGGCCCATTCCTCCTGACAGAGCTGGTGTAACTGAGTCAGGTTTGTGGGCCTCCTTGCTCACACACGCTTTCTCAGTTCTGCACACAAATTTTCTATAGGATTGAGGTCAGGGCTTTGTGATGGCTACTCCAATACCTTGACTTTGTTGTCCTTCAGCCATTTTGCCACATCTTTGGAAGAATACTTGGGGTCATTGTCCATTTGGAAGACCCATTGCGACCAAACTTTAACTTCCTGACTGATGTCAATATATCCTCATAATTGTCCTCCCTCATGATGCCATCTCTTTTGTGAAGTGCACCTGTCCCTCCTGCAGCAAAGCACCCCCTCAATATGATGCTGCCACCCCTGTGCTTCACGGTTGGGATGGTGTTCTTCGACTTGCAAGCCTCCCCCTTCTTCCTTCAAACATATCGATGGGCATTATGGCTAAACAGTTCTATTTTTTTTTCATCAGACCAGAGGAAATTTCTCCAAATAGTACGATCTTTGTCCCCATGTGCAGTTGCAAACCGGCTTTTTTTTTGCAAACCGTAGTGGCTTCTTTCTGGCTGACCTTTCAGGTTATGTCGATATAGGACTCGTTTTACTGTGGATATAGATACGGTTGTGCCTGTTTCCTCCAGCATCTTCACAAGGTCCTTTGCTGTTGTTCTGGGATTGATTTGAACTTTTCGTACCAAAGTACATTCATCTCTAGGAGACAGAACGCATCTCCTTCCTGAGCGGTATGACGGCTGGTGTCCCATGGTGTTTATACTTGCGTACTATTGTTTGTTCAGATGAACGTGGTACCTTCATGCGTTTGGAAATTGCTCCCAAGGATGAACCAGACATGTGGAGGTCTAAAGTTTTTTTGGGCTGATTTCTTTTGATTTACCCATGATGTCAAGCAAAGAGGCACTGAGTTTGAAGGTCGGCCTTGAAATACATCCACAGGTACACCCCCAATTGACTCAAAGTATGTTAATTAGCCTATCAGAAGCTTCTAAAGCCATGACATCACTATCTGGAATTTTCCAAGCTGTTTAAAGGCACAGTCAACTTAGTGTATGTAAACTTCTGACCCACTGGAATTGTGATACAGTTAATTATAAGTGAAATAATCTACTTGTAAACAATTGTTGGAAAAATGACTTGTATCATGCAAAAGGTAGATGTCCTAACCGACTTGCCAAAACTATAGTTTGTTAACAAGACATTTGTGGAGTGGTTGAAAAACAAGTTTTAATGACTCCAACCTAAGTGTATGTAAATGTCCGACTTCAACTGTATTTATTCAGCTGCTGGTATTTTTCTGGAATGCTCTTGACAAGTTGGGGCAGAAGTAGCTACTGTGAG
Source organism: Oncorhynchus masou masou (assembly GCF_036934945.1). Lineage (NCBI taxonomy): Eukaryota > Metazoa > Chordata > Actinopteri > Salmoniformes > Salmonidae > Oncorhynchus > Oncorhynchus masou. The sequence goes on from NC_088227.1 coordinate 7,089,907, forward strand.
CTCAAGTTCAGGTTTGATTTAAATACCTTGTGTTGCGTTTTTGCTGTATTGGCATTTGACAACAGTGGGTTTGTTTTACTCCTAAAGAATTATCAGACCTGTGTCTTTATTTACAATATCCCACATTTTCAATTGTTTTTTATTGAAAAGGTGTCAGATTTATATTGAAATTGGCCTTAGACCAATCATCATAGACAATGCATAAAACTCTTGACTTTCTCCAAGTTTTTCTTTCTCTATGATCCATTTAAATATTATCCTCAATGGCCACTGACGTAACATGTGTATAACCAATTAGGTTTTCAGTAAAGGGATTTTGGCAGAATGTCTACCACCAAAGCCATGTGTAGATTGGTCTCACACAAGCATAATGTATATAGACAATACAAATTGTAATGATGATAATAAACACCAACACAACTCATATGTCATAAGTAGACAACAAAAAAGCCTTTATATTTTATTTCAAATCCATATGAGAATATACATACTGACGTTTGTGTCATTCCTGATAGATGTCCTGGGCCATATTTATGGGTGAGCATAATAATGCTAATCAAAAAGGTGCTAAAAGTGCAATGCAGCTGTTTATTTTGTTATCTCAATCTCAAATCATTTCTGGGTAACAATTAAGTACCCTATACTCTTAGAAAAAAAGTGCTATCTAGAACCTAAAAGGGTTATTTGTCTCACCATAAGGGAATCCTTTGAAGAACCCTTTTTGGTTCCAAGTAGAACCCTTTTGGTTCCAGGTAGACCCCTTTTGAGTTTGATATACTCTAGAACCCTCTACGGGGAACCAAAAGGGTTCTACTTGGAACCAAAAAGGGTTCTACTTGGAACCAAAAAGGGTTCTTCAAAGTTATTCATAGAAACAAGAAAAGAGCAATTTCTCAAACAAGATTTTTGTTTAGATTGCCTGGGAGTGGTCTGAGTGGGGAGGGGAAAACTATCTATTATTGGTAGAGAGGTTTGGAACGCTCTTATTTGTCTATTAACAAATGTACCCCCTGGTCAGGCAGGCCAAAACTCCATCCCACCTAAACAGGCTGACATTTCAGGTTTCCTTTTCAAATAGCTTTGTCTGGTCAGAAAGAGCCGGATGCCTGGTCAGGACCCGGAGAAGACGAGTGGGAAAGCTGCTGTTACCGTCAGGTTGCCGCCATTCAGATCCTGGCTGAATGGCGGCTCTGGAGGATCCTGGCTGACTGGCGGCTCTGGAGGATCCTGGCTGACTGGCTGCTCTGGAGGATCCTGGCTGACTGGCAGCTCCGGAGGATCCTGGCGGATCCTGGCTGACTGGCGGCTCTGGCGGATCCTGGCTGACTGGCGGCTCTGGCGGAACCTGGCTGACTGGCGGTCTTGGAGGATCCTGGCTGACTGGCAGCTCTGGAGGATCCTGGCTGACTGGCGGCTCTGGAAGATCCTGGCTGACTGGCTGCTCTGGAAGATCCTGGCTGACTGGCTGCTCTGGAAGATCCTGGCTGACTGGCGTCTTTGGAAGATCCTGGCTGACTGGCGGCTCTGGCGGCTCCTTGCTGACTGGCGGCTCTGGTGGCTCCTTGCAGACTGGCTGCTATGGAAGATCCTGGCTGACTGGCGTCTTTGGAAGATCCTGGTTGACTGGCGGCTCTGGCGGCTCCTTGCTGACTGGCGGCTCTGGCGGCTCCTTGCAGACTGGCGGCTCTGGCAGCTCTGGACAGGCGGGAGACTCTAGCAGCTCTGGACAGGCGGGAGACTCTAGCAGCTCTGGACAGGCGAGGCGCACTGTAGGCCTGGTGCGTGGTGCCGGCACTGGTGGTACTGGGCCGAGGACACGCACCTCAGGGCGAGTGCGGGGAGGAGAAACAGGGAGTACTGGGCTCTGGACACGCACAGGAAGCCTGGTGCGGGGGGCTGCCACGGGAGGGCTGGTGCGTGTAGGTGGCACTGGATAGACCACACCGGTGGAGGACATTCTGGAGGACACACTCGGCGCACTGGAGCTCTTGAGCGCCGAGCCTGCCCAACATTACCTGGTTGAATGCTCCCGGTCGCCCTGCCAGTGCGGCGAGGTGGAATAGCTCGCACTGGGCTGTGCAGGCGAACCAGGGACACCATGCGCAAGGCTGGTGCCATGTACGCCGGCCCAAGGATACGCACTGGAGACCAGATGTGTAGAGCCGGCTTCATGGCACCTGGCTCGATGCCCACTCTAGCCCAGCCGATACGAGGAGCTGGTATGAACCGCACCGGGCTATGCACCCGCACTGGGGACACCGTGCGCTCCACAGCATAACACGGTGCCTGCCTGGTCTCTCGCCCTCCGGTATGCACAGGAAGTTGGCGCAGGTCTCCTACCTGGCTTCGCCATACTTCCTGTGTGCCCCCTCCCAAGAAATGTTTGGGGCTGCCTCTCGGGCTTCCTTGCCAGCCGTGTTCCCTCGTATCGCCGGTTCCTCTCTCCGTTCTGCCTCTGCTCTCCTAGCTGTCACCACCTGTTTCCATGGGAGGCGATCCTTTCCCGCCAGGATCTCCTCCATTGTGTAAGCAACCCTTGCCGTCCAACACATCCTCACATGTCCATTCCTCCTTGCTCTGCTCCTGCTGCCGCTGCCTGTCACCACGCTGCTTGGTCCTGTTGTGGTGGGTGGTTCTGTAACGGCTTCCTTCCTGGGAAGGAGAGGCGGACCAAAACGCAGCGTGGTTATAGTTCATGTTTTTTAATAAGAAAACTCAACATCTGAGGCACTGAGGAACCGCCCTTGCTGTCTCTGCCTGGCCGGTTCCCCTCTTTCCACTGGGATTCTCTGCCTCTAACCCTATTACAAGGGCTTGGTCACTGGCTTACTGGGGCTCTCTCATACCGTCCCTGGGAGGGGTGCGTCACCTGAGTGGGTTGAGTCACTGATGTGATCATCCTGTCTGGGTTGCTGCCCACCCCTTGGGTTGTGCCGTGGCGGAGATCTTTGTGGGCTATACTCAGCCTTGTCTCAGGATGTTAAGTCGGTGGTTGAAGATATCCCTCTAGTGGTGTGGGGGCTGTGCTTTGGCAAAGTGGGTGGGGTTATATCCTTCCTGTTTGGCCCTGTCCGGGGGTGTCCTCGGATGGGGCCACAGTGTCTCCTGACCCCTCCTGTCTCAGCCTCCAGTATTTATGCTGCAGTAGTTTATGTGTCGGGGGGCTAGGGTCAGTTTGTTATATCTGGAGTACTTCTCCTGTCCTATTCGGTGTCCTGTGTGAATTTAAGTGTGCTCTCTCTAATTCTCTCTTTCTCTCTCTCTCTCTCTCTCGGAGGACCTGAGCCCTAGGACAATGCCTCAGGATTACCTGACATGATGACTCCTTGCTGTCCCCAGTCCACCTGGCCGTGCTGCTGCTCCAGTTTCAACTGTTCTACCTTATTATTATTGGACCATGCTGTTAATTTATGAACATTTGAACATCTTGGCCATGTTCTGTTATAATCTCCACCCGGCACAGCCAGAAGAGGACTGGCCACCCCACATAGCCTGGTTCCTCTCTCAGTTTCTTCCTAGGTTTTGGACTTTCTAGGGAGTTTTTCCTAGCCACCGTGCTTCTACACCTACATTGCTTGCTGTTTGGGGTTTTATGCTGGGTTTCTGTACAGCACTTTGAGATATCAGCTGATGTACGAAGGGCTATATAAATAAATTTGATTTGATTTGAACATGAACATAATACAAAACAATAACGTGGCAAAACCGAAACAGTCCTAACTTGCGCAGAAAACACTAAGACAGGAAACAACCACCCACAAAACCCAACACAAAACAGGCTACCTAAATATGGTTCCCAATCAGAGACAATGACTAACACCTGCCTCTGACTGAGAACCATATCAGGCCAAATATAGAAATAGACAAACCAGACACACAACATAGAATGCCCACCCAGCTCACATCCTGACCAACACTAAAACAAGGAAAACACAAAAGAACTATGGTCAGAATGTGACAGTACCCCCCCCCAAGGTGCGGACTCTGACCGCACAACCTAAACCTATAGGGGAGGGTCTGGTTGAGCATCTGTCCGCGGTGGCGTCTCTGGCGCTGGACGTGGACCCCACTCCATCATAGTCTTTGTCCACCTCCTTAGCGTCCCTTGAGTGGCGACCCTCACCGCCGACCTTGGCCTAGTAACACTAACAAAGGGCCCCACTGGACTGAGGGGTGCCTTATTACTGAGGAAGCTCAGGACTGAGAGATAGCTCAGGCAGGTTGACGGCTCTGGCAGATCCTGGCTGAATGACGGCTCTGGCGGATCCTGGCTGAATGGCGGCTCTGGCGGATCCTGGCTGACTGGCGGCTCTGGTAGATCCTGGCTGACTGGCGGCTCTGGCAGATCCTGGCTGACTGGCGGCTCTGGCGGATCCTGGCTGAATGGCGGCTCTGGCGGATCCTGGCTGAATGGCGGCTCTGGCGGCTCCTGGCTGACTGGCGGCTCTGGCGGATCCTGGCTGAATGACGGCTCTGGCGGATCCTGGCTAAATGGCGGCTCTGGCAGATCCTGGCTGACTGGCGGCTCTGGCAGATCCTGGCTGACTGGCGGCTCTGGTAGATCATGGCTGACTGGCGGCTCTGGCGGATCCTGGCTGAATGACGGCTCTGGCGGATCCTGGCTGAATGACGGCTCTGGCGGATCCTGGCTGAATGACGGCTCTGGAGGATCCTGGCTGACTGGCGGCTCTGGTGGATCCTGGCTGACTGGCGGCTCTGGCGGATCCTGGCTGACTGGCGGCTCTGGCAGCTCCTTGCAGACTGGCGGCTCTGGCGGCCAGTCTGCAAGGAGCAGCTCAAGGAGCAGCGCAGGAGCAGCGCAAGGAGCAGCGCAAGGAGGAATGGACATGGGAGGACGTGTTGGATGACAAGGGTTGCTACACATGGGAGGAGATCCTGGCGGGAAAGGATCGCCTCCCTTGGGAACAGGTGGAGGCAGCTATGAGAGCAGAGACTGGTGGCTCTGGTGGCTCCTTGCAGACTGGCGGCTCTGGCAGCTCCTTGCAGACTGGCGGCTCTGGCAGCTCTGGACAGACGGGAGACTCTAGCAGCTCTGGACGGGCGGGAGACTCTAGCAGCTCTGGACAGGCGGGAGACTCTAGCAGCTCTGGACAGGCGAGGCACACTGTAGGCCTGGTGCGTGTTGCCGGCACTAGTGGTACTGGGCTGAGGACACGCATCTCAGGGCGAGTGCAGGGAGGAGAACCATAAATATGGTTCCCAATCAGAGACAATGACTAACACCTGCCTCTGATTGAGAACCATATCATATCAAACATAGAAATAGACAAACCAGACACACAACATAGAATGCCCACCCAGCTCACGTCCTGACCAACACTAAAACAAGTAAAACACAAAAGAACTATGGTCAGAACGTGACACCTTCCTAGAGAGTTTTCAGCAATGCTTTTCGTGGCTGTTTATTTACCACCACATACAGATGCTGGCACTAAGACCACACTCAGTCAGCTGTTTAAGGAAATAAGCGGCAATGAGGAGAAGATAGAAGCGACAATGAATACAAAGTGGCTGCTATGACAGTGAACTGTGTTTATGCGTGATCAGGTATTCTGCCCTTGAGTTGCGTTCCCATGCAAAACTAGACAGATAGCTAACAACTAAGTCTTCAATAAAACTCCCAAGGCGTGACTTTTCTTGAATGAATATATTGAAAATGTTTATGTTGTGAAACTGCAAAATACAGAAAAGAATATACTTTAGTATTCAATTCACACCGACATACTGTAGCTGTACATTAAACATTTGAAGTTGCATAAATACAAAGCACGCGCTAAGGTACCATGCATCTGGCATGATGCCAAACCATATAGCTAATTGTTAACCATATGATAATTGGCTCCTTTCATTACTCTAATAATGTATATCCATCTATGTAGAATAACAAAGCATATTACACTAGAAACAGTAACAAAACTACAGTATTGTATATTTTACAATTCGTTTGCATGACGCATGAGCAAAGTAATACAGCTAACGACATACATTAAAGGCATTGCAATTTGTGAGTAAATGCAACCAACATTGATATGTAAGCAACTCTATCAATAACAAGATTATCATCAATAGCTAAATGCTTGAATCGAACTTACGAACAAATATTTTTCCAAGGCTGAAGCGTGACAAGCAATAACTACATTGAAAGACCTGCACCGTAGCGTTGTTTGTAGCTGCTTCTATGCGTGCAAAACAAATTCTGTACTTCCTGTTTGCGTCGTCTTTCTAAGTACCAGAAAGCGCCACTAGGGGGCAAATAACACCATTGAACACGATGAAAATCCAATTGAGCCATTGTAATAAAATAATCTGTTACTAATAATAATCTGTTTCTAACAGGATGGCAGCACATTCCCTCCCCGCCTGGTATAATGAAATTGTGCCACTATGAAATAAAACATATCAAGAAACAAATAATGTCCTTTCTATTTTTATCTTTTGTCTCTAGGTTGCTTCAGAAAGAAGAACAACAATCTCTGAGATTGGTCTCAGAAACACCTTAGCAGCTCCTTGCTTGACAATTTTTAGTTCTACTTTCCTAACCTTTTTGTCAGTACTGGGAAAGGTTTTTACCACAAGCCCGACTGGCCAGTAATTTATGTGTTCCTGACTGTCTATCAATAAGACAACATCTCCCACTTTTACATTTGGCTTTTCTGCTGTCCATTTTCTGCGTCTCTGCAGCGCTGTCAGGTACTCCTGTCTCCACCATTTCCAAAAGCTGTCAGCGAGAAACTGGACTTGCTTCCATTGTTGTTCATGCTGAAGTATCCAGAAGGGGCTGAGGTAGCGCTGGTCTGTTGTGTAAGTAACATTGAGGGTGTGAGAATGGTAGGCATGTCAGGGTCGGTTGATACTGACACTAAGCATTGATTATTGCCATAACTTCAGACATAAGAGTGCTCAAGAACTCATGTGTGAGACGAGTGGAGCCCGTCTGAAACAGCATAGCATCAAGAATACGTCTGGCAACCCCAATGAGTCTCTCCCAAGAACCACCCATATGAGACGAGTGTGGAGGATTAAATATCCAGTACATCCCTTATGTGAGAGGTATTTAGTCAGTTCAGAGTCATTTGTGTCGATATCCAGTTCCCTGCAGGCAGCTATAAAGTTTGTACCTCGAGCAGACCGTAGCAATGGACCACGGATAGCGAAAAAACGCCTCAGCGCGTTGATGAAGCTGGATGTGGACATGGATTCGATAAGCTCGATATGGACTGCTCTAGTAGACATACATGTAAAGAGCACCGCCCAGCGCTTGGAGTCTGCACTACCACCTCTCGTGCGACGAGTTATGACATTCCATGGTCCAAACACATCAAGTCCCACGCAGGTGAATGGTGGTTCAGATGTGAGTCTGTCTGCAGGCAAGTCAGCCATTGTTTGGTCAACTAACCTCCCTCTAACCTTGCGGCAGGTGACACACTTGTGAATGATACCAGAGACCAGACGTTTGCTCCCAATAATCCAGAAGCCTGCTGCTCGAATAGCTCCAGCTGAAAAATGACGGCCTTGGTGAGCCACTTGCTGGTGATAATGTCTTACCAGCAGAGTGGCAACATGATGTGTCCGTGGGATGATGAGAGGATGTTTTTGGTCTTGTAACATGTCGGTGGAGGATAAGCGGCCTCACACCCTCAGCAACCCATCCTCATCAATCACTGGGTTCAGCTTTTTGAGTGTACTTTGCTTTGGGAACTCTTTTCCTTTTTCAATGCATTTGAATTCCTCTCTGAAGGCTTCATGTTGCACACAGTGAATGATTGTTGTTTTGGCTTGTGACAACTCACTTGTACCGCATGGTTTATTACAGTCATGCCAGCCTCTGCAGCTGGTGTTGTCTGCACCTTCATGGAAGGATCTTGTAACATGAATGAGTCGTGCTGTGGCTCGATTGAGAGCTTTCCAGCTTGAGAACCTCTCAAAGCGATGAGAGCCGAGTTGAGCTCCAGAAACTTTAGAGGCAAAGACAGTGACGTCTTGTCGAATCTCTGCATCTGTGTGAGGCTCTACAAGGTCAAAATTGATATTCTCAGGCTTACTCGAGTTTGTTTGGGTCAGAAACGGTGGACCTGAGAACCACCTAGTGTGTTTTAAGAGCGCAGCAAGTATGGGCCTGGTTGCATGGTCTGCTGGATTGCTGTCAGTGTTCACAGTTGTGATTGGATCTCTCGAGTGCACTGTAGACGGAGAGATGTGTTTCTGAGCTACGCTGTTGTAGTTCTCTTTTACCTGGATGATGTCAAGGCAAGGGCTCAGATAGGATGTGCGAACATTTTGAAGTATGTTTGTCCTGAACACGTTAACATTGGCTGGTCGGTGAGCCGTTCCCAGACAGACCTCACCCACAATGACCCACCCGAGGTCGAGTCGCTGTGCATAAGGAGTCTCGTGGGGCCCATTGATTTGCTCTCGTACCTTGTGTACCCTTAAGATGTCTTGTCCTAAGAGCAGGAGGATGGGAGCGTCTGGGTCCACAGCTGGAAATCTGTCCATAACTTGTTGCAGATGGGGATGATGATACGCAATGTCGGGAGAGGGAATCTCCATCCTATCGTCTGGCATCATATCACACTCAGAGTAGGGAGAGTGAGCTGCATGTGTCCATCTATAGACTCCACCATGAAGTTGACGGCTCTCCTGCCTGAAGTCTCTTTTGCCCCAGAACACGTCTTCATGGTGTATGGAGCAGAGTTGTCATTGATGTTGAAGAGACTGAAAAACTCTGTCTTGCCCAGAAATTTGTTACTCTGTTCATCAAGCACTACATACATTTTGACAGCTTTCTCTCTTTTCCCAGCCGGATAAGCTTTGACTAGGCATATTTTTGAAAATGATCTTGGATTGACTGCCTCACCACAGATCTCTGTACACTTTGAGGTGACAGATAGAAGAGCATCGTCACCTTGCTTCCCGCCATGCTCTGTCTCTGCTGTAGCGGTGTCTGTATTTGTAAGGGCTGGGCCTGGATGCAGAGGAGCAAGATGCCTGTCGCTGTCGCACTCAGAGCACTTGATTGAAACCTTACAGTCTTTAGCTCTGTGCTGAGTTGACCCACAACATCGGAAACAAATGCCATTGTCTTTGAGATATGATTTGCGCTCATCTAGAGTTTTGTATCTAAACCCACAACACTTTTTAAGAGGATGAGGCTTGTTATGTATTGGGCAGTGATGGTCAGGGTTTTCAACCTTTGTCTTACTGGGTTTGGTTTGGTGGTCTGAGGCCTCAGTTGACGCATCTGTCTTGTATACAGTCACAGGTGTCTTGCTGCTGTACCTGGCAGGTTTCTCACTTTTCATGGACAACTGGTTAGTTGAGGTGTAGAGGGTGAAGCTGGGGTCATTTCTAATTTTCGCCTGGTTCCTGATGAATCTCGAGAAGAACGAGAATGGTGGGAATGCTACCAGATAGTCCTCCTCATATTTGGATCCCTGTGCTATCCATTTTTCTTGTAAACTGAATGGAAGTTTCTCTACAATAGGGTTTACCCCCCGAGATGTGTCCAGATAAGCGAGGCCTGGAAGGTACCCTTCTACTTTAGCACACTCCAGTTCGAGAAGAATGTCACCTAGTTCTCTTAGTTTGTGATTGTCTTTGTTAGCCAGTTTTGGAAAATCATAAATTTTCTTCAACAGTGCATTCTCGATCACTTCGGGTGTACCATAGCACTCTTCTAGTCGTTGCCAGACCATGTTAAGCCCTGCTGTTGCGTTGAAAATATGGACAGATCTAATTCTGTTTGCTTGCTCAGACGACTCTGCCCCTAGCCACTTGGTAATTAGATCTAACTCTTCCCTGGCTGATAAATTCAAGTCCCTGGTCGCATTGAGAAAGGATGCTTTCCAAGCCCAATAATTTTGTGTGTGTGACTGGAAGTGGGCTTGCTTTCCATTTCCACCATGCTGCTGTTCATTTCTTTTGAACGGAGAGACTCTGCTCATGTTCTGTTGTTTGCTACTTTCTGGATTATGGCATGTAGCTGGGTCAACACTAAGCTCTTGTTTCTCCACTTCAAATGGAAGTTCAGCAAAGTAGGGCCTAGCATGTTGTTGCACATACTCACATGTACGTTGGACTGGACTTAACTTCTTGCGTCGAGCAATCCCGGATCCGGGATCCTATTTATAGCCTCAAGCTCATTAGCATAACGCAACGTTAACTATTCATGAAAATCACAAATTAAATGAAATAAATATATTTGCTCTCAAGCTTAGACTTTTGTTAACAACACTGTCATCTCAGATTTTCTAAATATGCTTTTCAACCATAGCTAAACAAGCATTTGTGTAAGAGTATTGATAGTTAGCATAGCTATAAGCCTAGAATTCAGCCAGCAACATTTTCACAAAAACAAGAAAAGCATTCAAATAAAATAATTTACCTTTGAAGAACTTCAGATGTTTTCAATGAGGAGACTCTTAGTTAGATAGCAAATGTTCAGTTTTTCAAAAAATATTATTTGTGTAGGACAAATCGCTCCGTTTTGTTCACGTTTGGCTATGAAAAAAACCTGTATCCAGTTATAGCCTCAAGCTCATTAGCATAACGTAACGCTAACTATTTATGAAAATCGCAAATGAAATGAAATAAATATGCTATCTCTCAAGCTTAGCCTTTTCTTAACAACACTGTCATCTCAGATTTTCAAAATATGCTTTTCAACCATAGCAAAACAAGCATTTGTGTAAGAGTATTGATAGCTAGCGTAGCATTTAGCGTAGCATTTAGCGGGCAACATTTTCACAAAAACCAGAAAAGCATTCAAATAAAATAATTTACCTTTGAAGAACTTTGGATGTTTTCAATGAGGAGACTCTCAGTTAGATAGCAAATGTTCAGTTTTTCCTGAAAGATTCTTTGTATAGGAGAAAAATGCTCCGTTTTGTACATCACTTTTGGCTACCAAAAAAAACGAAAATTCAGTCACCAAAACGGCGAACTTTTTTCCAAATTAACTCCATAATATCGACTGAAACATGGCAAACGTTGTTTAGAATCAATCCTCAAGGTGTTTTTCACATATCTCTTCATTGATATATCGTTCGTGGAAGTCTGCTTTCTTCTCTGAATTAAATGGAAAAATACTTGCAGCTGAGGTTTACGCACCAATTTCGACGCAGGACACCTGGTAAATGTGGTCTCTTATGGTCAATCTTCCAATGATATGCCTACAAATACATCACAATGCTGCAGACACCTTGGGGAAACGGCAGAAATTGTGGGCTCTCTCCTTGCGCATTCACAGCCATATAAGGAGACATTGGAAAACAGCGCTTCAAAAATTTTGCTCATTTCCTGTTTGAAGTTTCATCTTGGTTTCGCCTGTAGCATCAGTTCTGTGATACTCACAGATAATATCTTTGCAGTTTTGGAAACGTCAGAGTGTTTTCTTTCCAAAGCTGTCAATTATATGCATAGTCGAGCATCTTTTCGTGACAAAATATCTTGTTTAAAACGGGAACGTTTTTTTATCCAAAAATTAAATACTGCCCCTAGAGTTCAAAGAGGTTAACGTACAAAACAATTGGCGATTCAACCGAAAGAACGCAACTCTTCTCAGACGAGCTGGAACAATGAATGCCCTGTGTACAATTGCGCCAGGACGCGCAGCTAAATTCTCGTGACACTTCAGTATTTTGCCCGCCAACGGGCCAAAGCTCGCAGGATTTTCTCCATTACTCACCCTATTAAAAGAACACATCACGCTGAAGACACAGAAACTGTTCCCAGATCCGTAGCTGGTTGGGAAGGGTGGGGGCGATGACGTCAAAGTTGGGACAACTTTCCTGATGAGAGAGAGAGAGTTTGGGAGAATGGCTGCCCTGTGAGTTCTGCTTTACATACAGACATAATTCGAACGGTTTTAGAAGCTTTAGAGTGCTTTCTATTCAATAATTATTATTATATGCATATATTAGCAATTTTGGACAGATTTATTTTCTGTTTACTATGGGCACGCAATTCCTCCAAAGGGGGCAGTATTGTGCATAGCCTTAACAGGTTTTTAAGTCCATGCTCATGAAATAAATATATAATTCAGTATGTTTTATGTCATATTGTACAACAGCTGACGAGACTAAAACATGTGATCAGTGTTATTCCCTGATAGTTGCTGGTTGAAGGAGTTTCAGCTTGCCTGGGGACATCACCAGGCAGTAAAATGGTTAATAGACCACTAACAAAGCGAGTTCCAAACCTCTCTGCCAATAACAACTAGTTTTATGTTTCTCCCTCTCCACTCCTAGACAGTCCTAGCAAAATTATAGCTTGAGAATTCAATATTATGAAGGTGTTCTTAAAAAAAAAATTACACTCAGTGTACGAAACAGCAGTGTAACGTAGACGCTGGGAGTCGAGAAGCAGGTGGTAAGTTTAATATAACAAAATTCAAAAGGCACTCGCACATCAAGGCAATCTTTTTTGCAGGTGCATAGTAACAGTTGAACAAGATGAAGGAAAAAGAAACTTTGACGAAGGCCAATACGTAAGCTTATTAAAGATCAGTGATACTATCAAGAGCAGTGTGCGGTTTCCTTTTTCCTTCAAGTTGAACATAACAAGAAACATGGATCGATACAACGTAGGAGTAGCGTTGAGACATGAACAACAGAAAACAAGTGCCAGATAAAGGGGAGGTAACGGAGTCCAGGTGTGTCTAATGATGAAGCACAGTAGTACCAGGTGCGCGTGATGATGGTTGACGTCGAACGCCGGAGGGGAGGAATGGGAGTAACGTGACAGCACCCTCCCTCTGACGTGCGGCTCCTGCCACAGGACGACGCGGGCCAGTCCAGGAGGCAAAGATCGACATCACCGATGTTGGGATCCAGAATGTCCTCCACCGGTAACTAACACCGCTCCTCTGGGCCTTACCCCTCCCAGTCCACCAGGTTCTGGAGCCGACCCGATGCCCGGAGTCCGGTAGGGATCTGACGGCATAGGCGGGAGCTCCCGCGACATCCAGGGGGGGCTGAGGGGTGTTGTGGGTGACAGCATCAGCCAGGGGACCAGGAATCACCGGCCTGAGAAGGGAGACATGAAAAGAAGGTGAGATGCGGTAGTCACAGGGAAGCTGTAACCTATATCTCACCTTGTTGACCCTACGGAGAATCTTTAACGGCCCCACAAACCAGGGGCTCAGCTTCTTGCAGGGCAGGCAGAGTGGGAGGTTCCTGGTAGAGAGCCAGACACGATCCCCTGGATGGAACACGGGGGTCTCTCTCCGGTGGCGGTCTGCCTGCTCCGTCTGATGGTGAATGGCGCACTGTGTGGAGTCTCATGTGAGCCTCGCTCTACACCTCTTCTGCGCGCCTGAAACACTCATCAACCGCAGGAGCTTCAATCTGTCCCGGGGTCCACACAGCCGGCTGAAAACCCAGAACTCACCGGAAGGGAGTCAGCCCGGTGGAGGAGTGAAGTAATGAATTATGGGCGTACTCCGCCAATGGAAGGAATCGGGCCTACTCTCCACTCTCCCTGCTTGGTCCTGGCAGTGACTCCTCAGGAACCTCCCCAGCTCCTGGTTCATCCTCTCCACCCGCTCGTTGGACTGAGGCCTATACCTGGAAGTGAGGCTGATCGTGACCCCGAGCTTCTCCATAAAGGCTCTCCATATCCGTGATGTGAATTTATATTTTGGAGCCCACGGTCAGAGACAATCTTCTCCGGAAGGCCATAATGCCGGAAAACCTGCTGGAAAAGTGCCTCAGCAACCTGGAGAGCAGTAGGGAGACCTGAGAGAGGGATGAAATTGAATTAAATTTAGAAAATCTATCCACAACTACCAAAATGGTGGTGAAACCGTCAGAGGGGGGGGGGGGATCAGTGACAAAGTCAATGGATAGATGAGACCAGGGACGCTGAGGCACGGGAAGGAGTTGGTTGGTTTGAGCACAAACGGAACAGGAGATGATGTAGCGACTAATGTTCTGTGCCAAGGTTGGCCACCAAAACATCTCAGAGATAGATTGGGTAGTACAAGAAATACCTGGATGTCCAGTGACGACAGCTGTGTGCGCCCAGGTCAGCATCTGATCCCTTATTCCTGTGGGAACGTAGACGCACTCAGGAGGATGTCCACATCTACGTCCCAGACCACAGGGGCTCTGACTCGAGAAGGAAAGGATTATAGGTGCATACCTGACAGGACCCTCACCCAAATCGTAGAGACAGGACAGGGCATCGGCTTTGGTGTTTTTTTAACCTGGGCGATATGACAAGGTGAAGTCAAATCTTGTGAAGAAAAGAGCCCACCTTGTTTGGCGCTGGTTCAGCCGCCTCGCTGTCCGTATGTACTCCAGGTTCCGATGGTCGGTGAGGATGAGAAATGGGTCCTTGGCGCCCTCCAGCCAGTGTCTCCACTCCTCTAATGCCAACTTCACCGCCAGGAGCATTCGATCATGGACGTCATAATTCCTCTCTGCAGGGGACAGTTTCTTAGGAGTAATATGCACACGGATACAATTTCTGTGGATTACCTCGTCATTGAGACAGAACTGCCCCCACACCCACCACTAAATCGCCCACCTCCACCACAAAGGATATGGTGGGATCTGGGTGTTTGAGCATTGGGGCGGAGGTGAAACATCCCTTGAGTAGACAGAAGGCCTTGTCGGCTGCTGGACTCCAACCTCTCCTTGAGGAGAGAGGTGAGAGGAGCGGCGATGGAGCTAAAGATCCTGATGAAATGGCAGTAGAAGTTGGTAAACACTAAAAAAAATAGTAACCCCTTTATGGTGGTTGGGACTGGCCATGACCTGACCGCGTCTTCCATTTTGACGTCCATCTTCACTCCTTCAGGGCTGATTTGGCAGCCTAAGAAGGAGACAGCCTCCTGGTGAAACTGCCACTTATAAGCCATGACAAACAGGTGGTAAGCCAGGAGGCCTTCCAGGACTACTCGGACGTGAGCGATGTGATCCTCCAAGGTAACCAAGTAGACCAGGATGTCATCAATATACACGACCACCTGGCGTCAGAGCATTTCCCAGAACACCTCGTTGACGAATGCCTGCAACACAGAGAGCATTGGCTAAGACAAATAGCATCACCAAGTACTCACAATACTCACACCTGCCCCAGGAGGTGGAAGATCACGTGATCCCTCTGCTCTCGTGGATCCCGAGTTGGGACGTATCTGCCACTGCTGGAACTGGTGCCCTCCTTGACCACAAGGAATCCCGTCTGCGTCGCTATGTCCGCTAGGAGTCATGTAACCCCTACCTTCATGGGTTCTGACTCTGATCCAAAGTGTTCACGGAGGGAGGGAGAGAAGCGATGAGAGTGCCGATGCTCCCGAAGAAGGTTATCAAAACGAATGACCATAGTCATGTGTGCGTTCAAGGAGAGGTTGTCATCTCGACAGACCAGTTCCTTCGGAACCTCCTCGCACAATCGTCTTATGAATAGCGTATGAAGCGCCGGCTCATTCCATCCGCTGGATGCTGCTACTGTCCAGAAGGTGAGAGCGTACTCGGCAGCAGTCTGGTCCTCCTGCTGCAGTTGGAGTAGGCGCTAACCCCCCTCTCTGCCATCCAGTGGATGATAGAAGATACCTCTGAACCGAGCCACCGCAAAAAAACAAAAAACATTTGTCACAAGAAACTAGCTCCCTGATATATAGAAAATAACCGAGCCCTGAAACAAGCTTCCAAAAATTTGGAACGGAAAGCTCCTCACCAAATTGGAAGTCTTCCTACTAGCTTGGACAGAACAGTGCATTATTGAAAAGCACTCACTGCTGCTTAATCAGCCTACTTTTCCAAACTAATTGAGGAAAATAAAAACAATCCAAGATTTATTTTTGATAACGTCGCAAAGCAACATCCCCCAATTGAGCATGGCCGTCACATCAGCAGTGATGAATTTGATGAACTTCTTTGATGAAAAGATCATGATCGTTAGAAAGCAGATTAGAAACCTCTTTGAGTATGCCTATTTCTCCAAAACGCAGTTGTCCTGAGTCTACATAGAACTGTCAGGTCATCAGATCAAATCTAATCGTATTAGTCACATGTGCCCGAATACAACAGGTGACCTTACAGTGAAACGCTTACTTACGAGCCCCTAACCAACAATGCAGTTTAAAAAAATACAGATAAGAATAAGAAATAGAAGTATGAAAAGTGCAAATCAATCCCAGAACAACATTTACATTACATTACATTTAAGTCATTTAGCAGACGCTCTTATCCAGAGCGACTTACAAGTTGGTGAATTCACCTTCTGACATCAGTGGAACAGCCACTTTACAATAGTGCATCTAAATCATTTAAGGGGGGGGGTGAGAAGGATTACTTTATCCTATCCTAGGTATTCAACAGCAAAGGACCTTGTGAAGATGCTGGAGGAAACAGGTACAATAGTATCTATATCCACAGTAAAATTAGTCCTATATCGACATAACCTGAAATGTCCTCAGCAAGGAAGAAGCCACTGCTCCAAAACCGCGGTTTGCAACTGCACATGGGGACAAAGATCGTACTTTTTGGAGAAATGTTCTCTGGTCTAATGAAACAAAAATAGAACTGTTTAGCAATAATGACCATTGTTATGTTTGGAGGAAAAAGGGGAAGGCTTGCAAGCCGAAGAACACCATCCAAACCGTGATGCACGGGGGTGGCAGCATCATATTGTGGGGGTGCTTTGCTGCAGGAGGGACTGGTGCACTTCACAAAATAGATGGCATCATTAGCAAGGGAAATTATGTGGATATATTGAAGCAACATCTCAAGACATCAGTCAGGAAGTTAAAGCTTGGTCGCAAATGGGTCTTCCAAATGGACAATGACCCCCAAGCATCCCTCCAAAGTTGTAGCAAAATGGCTTAAGGACAACAAAGTCAAGGTATTGGAGTGGCCATCACAAAGCCCTGACCTCAATCCCATAGGAAATTTGTGGGCAGAACTAAGAAAGCGTGTGTGAGCAAGGAGTCTGACAAACCTGACACAGTTACACCAGCTCTGTCAGGAGGAATGGGCCAAAATTCACCCAACATCTTGTGGGAAGCTTGTGGAAGGCTACCTGAAACATTTGACCCAAGTTAAACAATTTGAAGGCAATGCTATCAAATACTAATTGAGTGTATGTAAACTTCTGACCCACTGGGAATGTGATGAGAAATAAAAGCTGATATAAATCATTCTCTACTATTATTCTGACATTTCACATTCTTCAAATAAAGTGGTGACAGGGAATTTTTACTTGGATTAAATGTCAGGAATTGTGAAAAATGTATATGGCAGAGGTGTATTTAAACTTCCGACTTCAACTGTATATCTGGAGTATTTCTCCTGTCTCATCATGGAGATTGCGTTAGGTGAGCTCAAAGGGAAGATCTGTTTCGTCTACCTGAACGATATAATTATCTACTCCCAGACCAGAGAACAACACTTTCAAGATCTTCAAGCAGTGTTGGATAAGCTAAGAGAAGCTGGTCTGACATTGAATATGAAGAAGAGCAACTTCTGCCAAACCTCCCTGAAGTTCCTTGGCCATATTGTGTCTTTTGACGGCATTCATGTGGATCCTGAAAGACCAAGGCTGTACAAGACTTCCCTGTGCCAACCACACTCAAAGCCCTTCAACGGTTCCTTGGGATGGCTGGATGGTACCATCTGTGTCGAACTTCTTCTAGGTGGCAGAACCACTCAACGCATTGAAGAGAAAGGGAGCAAAATTCCGATGGATGGCAGTGCCAGACCTTTGAAACCCTGAAACGACACGTCGTCACACCTCCCATTTTGGGTCATCCCAACTTATATGTGTAAGGGTTTTCCTCTGGTGAAGGAGAAGCGGACCAAAATGCAGCGTGGTGGTTATTCATGTTCTTTAATAAAAGGAACTCGACATGAAATAACTAACAAAACAATAAATGTGTGAAAACCTAAACAGTCCTATCTGGTGAAAACACAGAGACAGGAACAATCACCCACAAACACACAGTGAAACCCAGGCTACCTAAATATGGTTCCCAATCAGAGACAATGACTAACACCTGCCTCTGATTGAGAACCATATCAGGCCAGACATAGAAATAGACAAACAAGACATCCAACATAGAATGCCCACTCAGATCACACCCTGACCAACCAAAACATAAAAACATACAAAGCAAACTACGGTCAGGGTGTGACAATATGAGTGGGCATTCTACGTTGCATGCCTAGTTAGTCTGTTTCTATGTGTTTTGGCCTGATATGGTTCTCAATCAGTGGCAGGTGTTTGTCGTTGTCTCTGATTGGGAACCATATTTAGGTAGCCGGTTTTGTATTGTGGTTCGTGGGTTATTGTCTATGTGATGTTGCATGTTAGCACTCAGTTTCTATAGCGGTCATGGTTGTCTGGTCAGTTTGTTTTGTTTGTTTAGTGTACTTCGTGTTTTTTTCATCGATAATTAAAAGTATGTATTCACACCACGCTGCGCTTTGGTCTCCTCAATACAACGATCGTGACACTGTTCCAATGTTTGTGTTGCTTCACAGTCTCCTCTGTACAATAAGGTGTTTTTTTAAATCTTTTTTTTTAAATCTAATTTTCTGATGGCATGAGTTGTGAAGATGCACAGCTCACATAATCTAACAGAAGAGGGGCAGCGTGGGAAGGAGAGGGTCAGAGGAGAACATCCGGGGGTCCTGGATCAGAGAGAGATGGTGGGGGATATATTGAATATGCCCTTTTATGTGTGCAGAGATGAAGAGAGCTTTAGCTAAAGCTGGGGTAACATCTCCTGGGAAGGATGAGATGTGTTACATCATGATGGCTCATCTCAGTGACACTGCAATGGGGAAAGTATTGGGCCTTAAGAATAAGGTGTGGCAGGAAGAGAAACTGTCTGGAGGGAGGGTGGAAGCAGGCGGTAGTGGTGCCGGTATGGAAACCAGGGAAAGACTCTACTAGTCCATCAAGCTATAAGCCAATAGCGTTGACATCTCACGTATGTAAATTTATGGAAAGGATGATAGCAGAAAGACTGACATACATCCTGGAGAGTAGAGCGTCACCAGATCAAAGTGGGTTCAGGAAAGGCAGGGGAATGATGGATCCTGTACTGTGCCTTGAGTCAGTCATACGGAAGGAACAGGCAAATAAGGGGGTGGTGGTAGACATTTTATTTGATGTAGAGATGGCTTATGATGATGTGGAATGAAGGCTTATCAAGATGGATAACATGGGGGTTGGAGGAAGGGTTTTTAACTGGATAAAGGATTTTCTTTTTTGGTGATCAATACAAGTGAGGGTGGGGAGCTCTATGTCAGAAAGCTACAAAAAACAGCTTCTATCTCAAGGCCATCAGACTGTTAAACAGCCATCCCTAACATTGAGTGGTTGCTGCCAACACACTGACTCAACTCAAGCCACTTTAATAATGGGAATTGATGTAAAATATATCACTAGCCACTTTAAACAATGCTACCTAATATAATGTTTACATACCCTACATCATTCATCTCATCAAACCTGGGACCGAGAGACTGAAAAACAGCTTCTATCTCAAGGCCATCAGACTGTTAAACAGCCATCCCTAACATAGAGTCAAATCTCTTGCCACTTTAATAAATTTAATACATGGATTTAATAAAGGTATCACTAGTCACTTTAAATAACACCACTTTAATAATGTCTACATATGTCTACATATCCTCACCACATTACTCACCTCATATGTATATACTGTATCCTATACCATCTAGGAGTTTTTCCTAGCCACCGTGCATCTACACCTGCATTGCTTGCTGTTTGGGGTTTTAGGCTGGGTTTCTGTACAGCACTTTGAGATATCAGCTGATGTAAGAAGGGCTATATAAATACACACAGCCATCACTCATCCATATATGTATATGTGCATATTCTTATTCATCCCTTTACATTTGTGTGTATGAGGTAGTTGTTGTGAATTTGTTAGATTACTTGAACTAGAAGCACAAGCATTTCATTACACTTGCATTAACATCTGCTAACCATGTGTATGTGACCAATACAATTTGAGGTAGATAATTGTATCCCCCAAGACCGGTGAAACAGATCAGGGTGTGACATTATGATTGACAATGTATTCTCCCAAGTGAGGCCTGATACTGGGAGGTCATTGTTTGCGGATGATGGGGCATTGGGGGAGAAAGGGAGAAGTATTACCCATACAGCCAGAAGAGTTCAAGAAGCGATTAGTGAAGTTGAGCTATAAGTTTTCAGTTGAGAAAACACCGTGTTTTTTCCCCCTAGAAGTAAGGTCAGGAAAAAATACACTTGAGGTTTTATGGAATAAATCTGGGCATGGGTGGAGCATGTTCGCAGAGTAGCTGTCAAAAGAAAGAAAATGTTGAATGTGATGTGTTGCTTGTCTGGAATGGAGTGGTGGTAAGATAGCATGGCATCAAAATGCTATATATAGGTCATCACTGGATTATGGAAGTGTAGCACATGGATCAGCAGCTCAGACATCTTTAAAAAAAGCTAGATGTAATCGAGCACTCAATACCTCCCTGTTGGCAGTGATACAGGTAGAGAAGAAGACAATAGTTAGCATGACATATTGGGTAAATGTACAAGACCATAAGGTTATACATCCTACAAAAAGGTACTCCTATAGTGCTGGGGAAATGAATGAAATCTGAGTACAAGCTTTGGGTGGATAGGCAATGACATGGTGAGCAAGATGGGGTTGTTTGGGAGGGAGTTTAGCCCCTCTGTGGTTCTTCCTGGCATTCCACCTTGGTTTCTCCCTCAGCCAGTGATAGATCTAGGGATGTTTGAGATGGTAAGAGATGTTGAGGAAGGAGTAGATTCAATTGTAAGTGAACATGATTTAGACCTTCACTGTCTCTGGTCCACACTCCAATCCAGTTGGTGGCGGTAATGCAACTTAAAGTTGGTTGCCAACTGCCATAAAAAAAATCTACAGACGAAGAAGGAACTCTGCTGCTGCATTTTGTGTGTGTGTGTGTGTGTGTGTGTGTATATATGCGTCACTTCCGTCTGTAGCTGTACACCACCTTCATATGGTAATGGCGAAAGCTCCTTGCATGTCAAAACGACTTTTCTAGAAAGACCAGGGTCATAAACCAAGAGGAAAACCGTCGCTCAGGAACGTAGTTACGGCCATAACGCAATTTTAGATAATAGTCGACTTATTTACTTAATCGGTTTAGCTTGCTAACGTTAGCTAGCTAATCATCACGTTCGTTCCTTTCGGTGCCGGCATTTGCGATTAATTTAGCTAGCTAGTTAGCTGGCGTTAGCAAGCTTCGGGGACGCAATTGTACAGCTTGTTTGATAGTAAGTTACTACTGTCGTCATGGCTAAATGGGGAGAAGGGGATCCACGCTGGATCGTGGAGGAGAGAGCCGATGCAACAAACGTCAACAACTGGCATTGGTGAGTAACGTTAGCCTAGTTGAAGAAAGCACACTGCCTTTCGAGATGCAGTTGGAAAGGCCTGCTCACTTGCAAGCTATTATCAGACCAAGGCAAGTGTTCCGGAAGTAGCAACACGGTTTAGGCTCCCACAACAGTTTTGCTTTGGTACTGCACTGCAGTTTAAATAACGCCCGGCCCAGACTCCCACATAGAGAAGTCAGTGGAAAATGCCTAAAAATACACGTTAGTCATCACCTTTGGGCGGTGGTGGAAAAAGTACTCAATTCTCATATTTGAGGAAAAGTAAATATACCTAATAAAAAAATGTTTTTAAATATACCTAAGTATCAAAAGTAAATGTAGTTGCTAAAATATACTTAAGTATCAAAAGGAAAAGTGTGGATAATTAAAAGCATGATAGTTTTTTCAAATTTACGGATAGCCAGGGTCACACTCCAATGCTCAGTCATCATTTAAAAACAAAACATTTGTGTTTAGTAAGTCTGCCAGGTCAGAGGCAGTAGGGATGACTAGGGATGTTCTCTTGATAAGTGTGCGAAGTGGACCATTTTCTGTCTTGCTAAGCTTTGGGCTTCTGAGTGGCGCAGCGATCTAAGGCACTACATGTCAGTGCTAGAGGTGTCACTACAGACCCTGGTTCGACTCCAGGCTGTATCACAACAGGCCGTTGGGAGTCCCATAGGGCGGAGCACAATTGGCCCAGCGTTGTCCAGGTTATGGGTGTGGCCGGGGTAGGCCATCATTGTAAATAAGAATTTGTTCTTAACTGAGTTGCCTAGTTAAATAAAACATCTAAATATAATCTACTTTTGGGTGTCAGGGAAAATGTATGAAGTAAAAAGTACATAATTTTCTTTAGGAATATAGTGAAAGTTGTCAAATATAAAGAAGGTACTGATACCCCAAAAAACTACTTAAGTAGTACTTTAATGTACACTTAAGTACTTAACATAACTGCCTTGGTATAAAACATTCATTGTGCGTGTGATGTTGGTCCATATAAACCAGGCCCCCAGTGTCTGGTCTGGAGCGTGAAGTCACGAGCTCTGCTGCTGCATAGCAACCTAGCGCTGCCAAAATGCCAGGTCTGTCTGAGGAAGCCTATGTAAATTACGATCTTCAGAACCTCCAAACTAAAACGTTTTAGACGCCCGTTTTGGGCTCTAGAATGTGTTTATGGTGATCAAGTTCCGTCCCCACAGTGAATTATTTGAACGTTCGCTACAAATCCAGATATTTAATTAAATAGTGACCCATTCTGAGGACTACATTTGTCGTCATACAGGACCGTGCTGACAGACCAATCACGATGGGATTGGTCGATGAATCGGTAAGCATATAGGAACCGGACGATATTAGCTATAAATGCCAACATCTGCATTGGCCCGATGTCTAGTTTAACGCCAATGTGCAAAACCGATGTCAAAGCTGACGTACATACCTATAATGTAGGTAGATGACGAATGGCGCCACGGAGAATCCAACGCTGCACATGCAACACAGCATTCCCAACCTAGCCCACAATGTCTGCTGTGTGGATCTATTTTTCAGTTTAAAAGGAAGATAACAAAAAGACCACATGCAACGTTGTTGCTGCTATTTCCTGAGGAGGTGAGAAAGTGAAATCTTTCAATACCACAAAACTAAAAGAGAAAATTTCAGTGAAACAACTCAAAGGCGAAATCCATTAACACCAAGATAATGGAATTCATTGCCCTTGACTGGTTGAGCACCTCGAGCCCCAGTACACATTACCAAGTATGTTGCCCTACCGGAGTTACACAGTATTGTTGAAACAAACATCCATGAGCTACTTGCTATGGGCGTCACTGCTATTAGCTTCACGACTGACATTTGGATCAGTGATGTCAGCCCCCATGAGCATTATGAGTCTGACAGCACAGTGGGTCGACAAGGATTTCATACTGAGGAAAGCCGTATTGCTCATTAATGTGCTGGTTCTCATACCGCTGCTGCCATTTCAATGGTATTTGAGAACATGTTTGAAGCACGAACACTCCTAGCTCCATTCAGCAACTGACTCAATAGAAGAGGAGAAATAAGCTCAACTGCGTTTGCAGCAGACGTGATACCCTGTCATGGCATTGAAATGCCTGCTCAACAAAAAAACGCCAACACAGACTGTTGGGTTAACTTGGAAAAGTACTAGAGGCTGTGATCAAGCTATTCAGTGGCATTCTCTCTAAGCCTCTTTACTGCTACTTCGATGCAGACTAGAAACCGGGTTTACGTCAAATGTTAGACACAGCTGGACAAGATGGAAAGGGACTCAGTGACAGTGGCCCCCGAGGAGGAAGACCCACGACAGAAGAGGCCACGGACAGACAGTGCTGAAAGCTGCTTGACATGTATGATGAAATCCTGGTTGAGAATGAAACAATTGAACAACGAAACAGCACAGCAAGTAAGTGAAAGAAATAGGTTTTGATTATGTTTTACTGGTAATGGGGACATACGTAAATGACCACAAAATAACTTCTTGGTCAGTGTGTGTGTGTGTGTGTGTGAACTATTTAACTACTAGAATGCTTAAGGACAAAATATTTTTAATCGGGTATTGGTATCAGATTTTTGGGCAAGGAAAATATCGGTATTGCCCAAAAATGTGAAGTCAGTGGATCCCTATGCCATAGACATTAAGGTTGTATCTCTCAGGCAGGGTGTTAATGACCACATTGAGCATGATCTTTTGCTAGTTACTGCCACTTACATCATGATCCTTAGCGATTTATATATATTTTTTTGGTGCCATTCAGCAATATGCATTGATGCAAACTAGTTGCCTATTGGTGAAATTTGCCGTTAAAAAAATCCCAAATAGGTAAACTACGTAATTTGTGTAGATTTTTATTTGGCGGGCGGGGCTTGTCTAATATGTGTGTTTGGGTCAATAATGGCTGTAAGCGAACCAGTGATGTGCGTTTGGAGCAAGACTGTCTTTATCCAAGGCTTGAGACCAGTCGTTCCCATAACAGAATGCTGCATGCGACTGAAGAGAAGAGGCAACCAACTTGCTCGTTCCAGCATCAGCGCGTGCTCTGGAAAGAGAGTGGAAAGGCAGTTTGCCAGTTCCAACACTAGCATTGTTAAGTATCTTGCTACAGTAGCTGGATCGAATTCTCTGTTAGCTAGCCAGAAAAATGTTGAGTAACATTTACGCTAACTTAGCTGATCAAATAATTTAGTTTATGGTGTGAAAATTAGGTTAAAAAAAACGTTTCAACATCAGATGAGTTAACGTTAGCTCGAGGAAACAATTGGCTATATTATTAACTGGTTATACGACTCCTTGCCGCTCCTTAAGCTATAACGTTAGTTGCTCACTGGACCCTGGCATTCTGTGTGACATGTTAGCTAGCTAATGAACTAATGTTTTCCCTCTTGGTTAATTTTCAGAATGGGAGAATTGGGTGGAAATTAGATGTCGCTTGTTCAACAAGTGGATTCAGGGATCAAGTGGAGCTGGGCCTGGCTTTAAGCTGGATGCCAATAGAGGTGATAAGGAACACCACACACTTCCCTCTTTCAATAAGGAGTACGTACTCTGTCCGAAAGAGATCAATTATGCCAACAAAGGGTCTCATGTTCTGCTGCTGGCACATTGTAGAACAGGTGTCCACAGGCAGAACGTGTAATGTGCAGTGTAACCCAAAGATATTGCTTTTGCTGTGTTGAACTTGACCGTACTGTAACACTTTCGTGTGAGTGAGGGGGGATTATTAAATGTTTTACTCCGTGAATGTTGCTTTTGCACACATGTAACCTTGTGCACTTAATCCATGTCTACTATAGTGGCCACAATAATAGAGTATAAATAGAATGCCTGTTTGTTTCATTCTAGTGCAATATTTAGTGTGTGTGGTCACAAGTGTTCTATTATAAAGGCTGTCATCTTTCTCTGGATTTGAGTGTCATTTGCAGTAAAGTCTAGGCAACAAATAACATTGGATTGTGTTCCTTAATTTTTTAGCTAGGAGTTTAGTTCACATTAACCACTTGTTATTTTACACACTGAGACTGATCATGTTCTTTGTTGTTTAGTTAGTACAGTTAACCTGCATTTCAAGAAGGGATTCCAGACTAAAAGTCACTAGAAAATTAAAGCAACAAAAGAGGATCCCCGTGTTTGCGTGTCGGTGAAAAAAATAAAATCACCTTTTTGGGCCCTCAGCCGTTTGCATCTCTGAATATTACATGCTTCATATTCAAATATTTCCATTTGTTCATTGTATTCACAGAAATGTCCTTGTATTGATGTGTAATATTGTTATTGTTTCAATAAATACTTCCGGCTTCATGTAACATCGGGAGTTTTCCATAGCGCGGACATTCCAAGTATTCTTATCTACTGGTTTTAATGTCTATGGTATAAACTGTATGCAACCCGGATATAGACGGACCATGAATCGGCGTATGCGAACGTGAGTATATTACTCTGTATAGCATTATCGCTGCTGGAAGGTGAACCTTTGCCCCAGTCTGAGGCCCTGAGCGCTCTGGAGCAGGTTTTCATCAAAGATCTCTGTACTTTTCTCCGTTCATCTTTGCCCCGATCCTGACTAGTCTCCCAGGACCTGCCGCTGCAGAACATCCACATTTTTTTTATTTTACCTTTATTTAACTAGGAAAGTCAGTTAAGAACAAATTCTTATTTTCAATGACGGCCTAGGAACAGTGGGTTAACTGCCTGTTCAGGGGCAGAACGACAGATTTGTACCTTGTCAGCTCGGGGGTTTGAACTTGTAACCTTCCGGTTACTAGTCCAACGCTCTAACCACTAGGCTACCCTGCCGCCCATAGCATGATGCCGCCACCATGCTTCACCGTATGGTTTCCTCCAGACTTTGATGTACCTGTACTGTCTCCTCCTCCGAGATGTTAGCAGGGTGAACAGGCTGTGGTTCGGTGGCTGAGGTCCTTGATGTCCTGGGGAGCAGGCTGTGTGCCCCCAATGATGTGTTGGGCTGGCTGGTCCACCTTCTGGAGAGCCCTGCATTTGTAGACAGTGCAATTGTCGTACCAGTCGGTGATGCAGACCGACAGGATGCTCTCAATGGTGCATCTGTAGAAGTTTGAGAGGGTCATAGAGGCCAAGCCAAATGTCTTCAGCCTCCTACACCATACTCTCTGTGTGAGGGGACCATTTCAGGTCGTCAGTGATGTACACACTGAGGAACTTGAAGGTTTTTACCCTCTCCACTGTGGCATAGTACACCACATGCACTGGGGTTAGAGAATAATCAATCGTGTTGCTGTGGACACAGGATATTCTCACACACACACACACACACACACACACACACACACACACACACACACACACACAACCTGTTTGACCTCGCTGTGATACTGTAGGCCTACTTATGTTACTTAGCTGAGAAATACTATAGCTGTAAATGAATGACATTCACTGCCATAAACCTGTCTCCAATACATTTGTATTAGCTTACACAGACCCACCATGGACCTTTTTGGCAAATAAATATGTGAAAAAGCGTCCCGTGGTTTGATTTGTCAACGAGCTCAATGTATTCAACACTGGCGATAACCAGGTGATCCTAGTAAATGATGCCCCTCTGGTATGTTCTTTTGTGAACTGTCTTGGACTCATTGTTTCCCAGTTTACTACTCAGATAATTTAGTCTGACTTAATAAGTAAAATAACTGTAAATACAGTGCCTTCAGAAAGTATTCATACCCCTTGATTTATTCCACATTTTGTTACAGCCTCAATACAAAATGGATTTAATAGATTTTTCCACTCATCTACACACAATACGCCTAAATAACTAAGGGAAAACATGGTTTTAGAAATGTTTGCAGATTTATTGAAAAATGAAATACCGAATCTCTCTCTTCTGGGTCTCTAAGAGCTTTCCACGCCTGGATTGCGCAACATTTGTCCATTTTTGTTAAATTATTTTCTAAATTCTTCAAGCTTTGTCAAAGTGGTAGTTGCTTGTTGCTAGACAGACATTTTCAGGTTTTGCCAGAGATTTTCAAGTAGATTTCAAGTCGGAACTGTAACTTGGCCACTCAGGAACGTTCACTGTCTTCTTGGTAAGCAACTCTAGTGTAGATTTGGCCTTGTGTTTTAAGTTGTCTTGCTGAAAGGTGAATTCATCTCCCAGTGTCTTGTGGAAAGCAGACTGAACCAGGTTTTCCACATTGTGTTTGTGCTTAGCTCTGCTCCGTTGCTTTAAAGAAATGTTAATCTTGACCGGTCAATAACACACAGGCACCACTCTGCTTGAAACAATGGAGAGTGAAACTACGTAATGTGTTGGATTTGAACACTTTGTATTCAGTACAAAAAGAAAGTGAATTGCTTTGCCACATTTTGTTGCAGTATTACTTAGTCATTAAAAACTCATGTTAAACTCTTATTGCACACAGAGTCCATGCATTTTAGTATGTGGCTGTTAATCAAGATTTAGGCTTGACATAAAAGGGATTGAATACTTTTTTAATTTATTCATTAGTTGTTGGTTTTTAATCCACTTTGTGGGGTATTATGGGGTATCGTGTGTGTGTGTAGGCCAGTGACAAAAGCACGTCAATTGAATCCATTTTAAATTCAGGCTGTAGCTGAACAACATCTGGAATAGGTCCAGGGGTGTGATTGTCTTCAGAAAGTAATGTATATTTATTATTATGTAAATAAACCCAATTGAACTATATTTCTGAAGGAAAAATTAACTTGCCTAAGGATAGGTTATTGAAATGGATTACTTACTTTTGAGCCCATCTAGGGCTATGCACACACTGCTACAATGGAGCTTTGCTGGCATGGTGCCAGCAACACCTGGGTTGTGGGTTTGACACCCGCACGGGCCTACTTACTGAACATGTCACTGTTTTACTAGTTCATTACACAAGGCACAAAATATGAGCGGTCTGATACGGAGAAGTTCTCCAGTAACAAATGCTTGTTTCTGTTACAGAATGCTTTGTTGGGTGACTGTGTGCCCTAATGAACACAACCCAGTTGAATATATGAATTCATTGCGTGTCCCTACAGGACGGAGCGTGATGTGACAGGCTGGTCGACAGACAAGCTGAAGGAGCTCCTGTTGGGGCTGCGCGTGGAGGGCCCCGAGGGGAGCTGCGAGGTCACCGACGTCCCGAAGCTGGACGGCGAGGCGTCCATCAACAACCGCAAGGGAAAGCTCATCTACTTCTATGAGTGGAATGTCAAGGCGACGTGGACCGGTGAGTGCAGCACACTCTCACACACCACTCTGTATGGAACTCATGTTGAACATATAGTAAGATGTTGTCTGCAAAAAGTATCCCACATTTTGATTGAAACACAGAGGGTTTTGAGCCAAACTAAGTGCAGTTTAGCACTTGTTTCCATGGTGATAAGACTAACTTTTATTTATTTTATTTAATCAGGTAGTCCAGTTGAGAACAATTTCTCATTTACAACTGCGACCCGACCAAGATAACGCAAAGCAGTGCGACAAAAACAACAGAGTTACACATGGAATAAATGAACATACAGTCAATAGCGCAATAGAGAAAAAAATATATATATATATTACAGTGTGTGCAAATGTAGAAAGATTAGGGAGGTAAGGTAATAAATAGGCCATAGTGGTGAAATAATTACAATTTAGCATTAACACTGTAGTGATAGATGTGCAAGTAGAGATACTGGGGTGCAAAATAAATAACAATATGGGGATGAGGTAGTTGGGTGTGCTATTTATAGATGGGCTGTGTACAGTGATCGGTAAGCTGCTCTGACAGCTAATGCTTAAAGTTAGTGAGGGAGATATGTCTCCAGCTTCTGTGATTTTTGCAATTAGTTCCAGTCATTGGCAGCAGAGAACTGGAAGGAAAGGCGGTAAGAGTTGGCTTTGGGGATGACCAGTGAAATATACCTGCTGGAGCGCGTGCTACGATTGTGTGTTGCTATGGTGACCAGTGAGCTGAGATAAGGCGGGGCTTTACCTAGCAATGACTTATAGATGGCCTGGAGTCAGTGGGTTTGGTGGCAAATATGAAGCGAGAGCCAGCCAAAGAGAGCATACAGGTCGCAGTGGTGGGTAGTATGTGGGGCTTTGGTGACAAAACGGATGACACTGTGATAGACTACATCCAGTTTGCTGAGTAGAATGTTGGAGGCTATTTTGTAAATGACATAGCCAAAGTCGAGGATCGGTAGGATAGTCAGTTTTACGAAGGTATGTTTAGCAGCAGCATAAGTGAAGGAGGCTTTGTTGCGAAATAGGAAGCCGATTCTAGATTTAACTTTGGATTGAAGATGCTTAATGTCAATCTGGAAGGAGAGTTTACAGTCTTACCAGACACTTAGGTATTTGTAGTTATACACATATTCTAAGTCAGAACCGTCCAGAGTAGTGATGCTAGTCGGGCGGGTGGGTGCGGGCAGCGACCGGTTGAAGAGCATGCATTTAGTTTTACTTGCATTCATGCATTTGGGTCCCAAGGTTTTTATATGACCAATCATATCGAGTGGTTAAGAGCAGTTGGAGGCCACGGAAGGAGAGTTGTATGGCATTGAAGCTCGTCTGGAGGTTAGTTAAGTGTTCAAAGAAGGGCCAGAAGTTTACAGAATGGTGTCGTCTACGTAGAGATGGATCAGAGAATCACCAGCAGCAAGAGCAACATCATTGATATATACAGAGAAGAGAGTCGGCCCAAGAATTGAACCCTGTGGCACCCTCATAGACTGCCAGAGGTCCGGACAACAGGCCCTCCAATTTGACACACGGAACTCTATCTGAGAAGTTGTTGGTGAACCAGACGAGGCAGTCGTTTGAGAAGCCAAGGCAATTGAGTCTGCCTATAAGAATGCAGTGATTCAGAGTCGAACGCCTTGCCAAGGTCAATGAAGAAGGCTGCACAGCACAGTCTTTTTATTGATTGCGGTTATGTTTAGGACCTTGAGCGTGGCTGATGTGCACCCATGACCAGCTTGGAAACCAGATAGTGGTTAGTGGAGAAGGTACGGTGGGATTCTAAATAGTCTGTGATTTGTTAACTTGGCTTTCAAAGACTTTAGTAAGGTTGGGTAGGATAGATATAGGTCTGTAACAGTATGGGTCTAAAACAGAGTGTAACAGAGTGTCCCCCCATTTGAAGAGGGGGATGACCGTGGCAGTTTTCCAATGTTTGGGGATCTCGGACGATACGAAAGAGGTTGAACAGACTAGTAAAAGGGGTGGCAACAATTGTTGTGAAATTGTTAGGTTAGATTTCTCGTTGGTTACTACTGCATTGTCGGAACGAGAAGGACAAGCATTTCGCTACACTCGCATTAACATCTGCTAACCATGTGTATGTAACAAATAACATTTGATTCGATTTTTTTTCAATTTGGGTGGATAATTTTAGAAAGAGAGGGTCCAGATTGTCTAGCCCAGCTGATTTGTCGGGGTCCAGATTTTGCAGCTCTTTTAGAACATTGGCTATCTGGATTTGGGTAGAGGAGAAGCGGGGCTTGGGCAAGTTGCTGTGGGGGGTGCAGAGCTGTTGGCCGGGGTTGGGGTAGCCAGGTGGAAAGCATAGCCAGCCGTAGGAAAATGCTTATTGAAATTCTCGATTATCTTAGATTTATCGGTGGTGACAACTTTATTCTCCCGTACACAAAGACCCAGGGGTTCAGTGAGATGTGGGTGGGTTGTCATAGTATCTGTCTTCAAAGTAGGCTTCATGACATCTCCTGATCTTTCTTTCTCCCCCAGGAACATCAAAAACCGGAATCAAGTACAAAGGGAACATTGACGTTCCCAACCTCTCTGATGAAAATGACATGGACGACCTAGATGTAGGTTATGACAGAATGCCATTCAGGATCATGCTCTTTCAGGCTAATCGACAGCTGCTAACTGTTGGTTGTAATTTTAGTTACTCTTGAAAAAAGTTACATTTGTTTCTTTTCTACTTTATTTAACAATTTTCAGATATGAGAACAGAGAGACATTGAAAACAGTACAACATCCCTAGTCCCTTTCCCCCCCCATCCATCCCTCCCTCTCACCCCACCAAGGCTTCATACAAGGACATCACAAAAAAGTAAATAAAATAAGTAAATAAAAATGAACAATGGAAAGAAAAACTAAACATTCAAGAAATTGTAATGATAGTAATTGGTAATGGCAACATCACTGCTAACTTCCAACTGTAGCACCAACACCATTCTCCAATAGGAGCACCAACAACATCTAGTCTATATCCGTGGGCCCAAAGGGAGTTAAGTGTATTTCTTTCCTTTATATGGGTAGAACAAGACCACACCTAACATAACAATATGTTTTGTCTTTGCTCTCTTTTTTGGGGGGGGCACAGATCAGTGTGGTTCTTTGCAAGGATGAACCCAATACACCTCTCACCGAACTCATGAGGAAGGAGGGAGCAAAGAAAGTGCGAGCTGCCCTGGGGAGCTATGTTGGCCACCTGAAATCAGGTGAGGCCATTATTCAAATCTAGCTAACTCTATTGCCTGTTCATAGCCATATTTCTATAGGCGATAGTTCAGCTTGATACGAGTTGAATTTGAACGTTTCCGATAATTGCAGAGTTCACTCAGGGCATGATCCTGCCCACGGCGAATGGGGCGGCGAGAAAGCCACAGCCATCGCAGACAAAGGTCAAAGTTGACAAAACCCAGGTGGGTAGCAGTTTCCTTCTTACCTTACGCCTTGATTCTCAAACCTCAATCTCTTCCGTTATGGATTTAACAATGGTGGAGACTTCCAGCTAATGTTTACATCAATCCAATACAAACATAAGAACGGAGAAGAATTGGGATGCAACCAATGTATCAAGGGGGTAATGATATAAAACCCAACTAGCAATAACAGTGTAAGGAATGTTCCATACATGTTGTGTTCAAGAAGAGGCCAATTAGCAAAACAAAATAAAGACATTTGTGCTTTTTTTTTTTATCTGCAAAAATGTAACTGAAGTTCATCCCCACCACCCTTCATAGAATGTAAAGCCCCACAATCCATTCCAAAATTAATTTACTCAACTTCCAATTTTTGGATATCTAGTATTCAGGCTTAGAGTATTACGTAAGCTTCACCTGAAGTACAAATACTGGGACTTCATGATCATGCTTGTCTGTTGTATGTCCCCAGATTGGTCCCTCTTCTTCTGCTCCACCATCCAGCACAGGGGTCAAGATTTCAACCTGCAAGTTTAGTCTCAAGGAGACCTTCCTCACCTCACCTGATGAGCTGTACAGAACCTTCATCAACCAAAACGTGAGTGATCAAGTAGTCTTTTCCTTGTTAACAAGCTCAGTTACCCTAATAATGTAGACTAAGAATATAATTGAGTGCATGTGCTAGTTTGCCTTCTAAAGAAAGGGTTTTGATATCATTTTTTCCCCTGTGGTATTTCACCAGTGTAAACATTTTTGATTAACTCTTATATTCAATGTTGGATTTTACTGTTGCTTTCAATTGGGAATGAGGAGCAACCTCCGTGAACTAGACTTAAACTCTGTAGATTACTTCCGGTTCAGAAATGTTGCCTATTGTAAGATAATGTCCACCTACTTTTAAATTGGTGGCCCATAACTCTTTTGAATCATGACGACAATTGGCTGACAGCTTGTAGGAATCATTGATTCGACTCCACTCTGGTAATGCAGATGGTCCAGGCGTTCACACATGCTGCAGCTGTGGTCGACGGAGAAAAAGGAGGGAAGTTTCAGCTGCTAGAGGGGAGTGTCAACGGAGAGTTTACAGAGCTGGTGAGGACATGTCTTCTTGAGATCATGTTTGTTATCCGTCAATCGTAACCCATTGTGGAAGAATGTCCAAATCTAACTGTAGTCTTTGTTTCCACTTCTTAGGTCCCAGATGAGAAGATTGTTATGAAATGGAGGTTCAAGACCTGGCCATGTGGTAGGTTTCACCACCTTGCCCAGTTGTCCTCTTGATTTTGTGTGCTCCTTTTCACCTCAGTAACTTTCAATATCAACTTTTAATTTCAGCATGTCTCCACTTAGGTGTTTCTCATACAGGTAATCTCTACAACACTAACTGCTTTCTCAACTCGTTGCTGGGGACCCACAGGTTTTGCAGGCTTTTGTTTCATCCTAGAACTAAGGATAACATTCATAGAGCAAACTGGAAACCACATTTATTGTTGCTGAGGACTTTAACAAAGGAAATCTGAGGAGAAGTCTCCCGAAATTCCACGGGGAGAGAAAGGACACTTGATCATTGTTATTCTCCCTTCCGAGACTGTTAATCCAGAGAATCAGAGCCATCTGTTAGCTAAATTTAGTCATGAATAAATTGGCTACATTTCTTTTAAATGGACAATTCTGTGAACTGTCTTGTGCAAGTTTTAAATTGACACTACCTGTTAGCAAAGGTGCCAGCTAGAGATGACATGAAGGAGCTTGCAGGGATTTGTAGTCTTGCGTGATGTCTACTTTGACGTTAATTAGCATTTTAGAATCTAAGAGTAAAAAGAGGTGAAAATATTGATAAGTCAGCTGGTCCGAGAGAGATTTACATGGTTATCAAAATGTCACGCCAGGGCCTCAATTTAAAATGTCAGTTGAATTATGTTTACAAATTAATTAAAAATGAAACGCTGAAAGTATTCAACCCCTTTGTTATGGCAAGTAAAAATGTGCATAAGCTGCCTGGACTCACTGTGTGCAAAAAGTGTTAAAAGATGATTTTTTGAATGACTACCTCAAACCCATGTGCTGGACTCCACACATATAATTATCTATAAGGTCCCTCAGTCGAGCAGTGATTTCAAACACTGATTCAACCACAAAGACCGGGGAGGTTTTCCAATGCCTTTTAAAGAAGGGCACCTATGGGTAGAATCAGAAAAAATATGGACATTGAATATCCCTTTGACCATGTTGAAGTAATTAATTACACTTTAGATTGTATCAATACACCCAGTCACTACAAAGATGCAGGCGTCTTTCCTAACTCAGTTGTTGGAGAGGAAGGAAACCGCTCAGGGATTTCAACATGAGGCCAATGGCAACTTTAAAACAGTTAGAGTTTAATGGCTGTGATGGGAGGAAACATTGTAGTTACTCCACAATACCAACCTAATTGGCAGAGTGAAAAGAAGGAAGCCTGTACAGAATACAAATGTTTGCAATAAGGCACTAAAGTAAAACTGTAAAAATTGTGGCAAAGAATGAACTTGGTCCTGAATAGAAAGTGTTTTGTTTGGGTCAAATCCAAAACATATTTTCAAGCATGATGGTGGCTCCATGTTATGGGTATGTTTGTCATCGACAAAGACTAGGCAGTTTTTTTAAGGATAAATTAAACAGAATAAAGCTAAGCACAGGCAAAATCCTAGAGGAAAACCTGGTTCAGTCTGCTTTCCACCAGACACTGGGAGACATTCACCTTTCAGCAGACAATCTAAAACATACACTGGAATTGCTTACCAAGATGACATTGAATGTTCCTGAGTAGCCTAGTTACAGTTTTGATGTAAATTGTCTTGAAAAATCTATGGCAAGACTTGAAAATGGCTGTCTAGCAATGATCAACAACCAACTTGACAGTGCTTGAAGATTTTTTTTAAAGAATAACAAATATTGTATAATCAGGTGTGCAAAATGTATAGACTCACCCAGAATGATTTAAAGCTGTAATCGCTGCCAAAGGTGATTCTAACATGCATTGACTCAGGAGGATGAAATCTTATTTAATCAAGATCCAGTATATTAGTGTTTTAAAAAAAATGTATTACAAATTGTATAATTTTTCCTCCACTTTGACAGAGTATTTTGTTTAGATCGGTGACAAAAAATGACAAATCCATTGTAATCCCACTTTGTAACAACAACAATGTGGAAAAAGTCAAGGGGTGTGAATACTTTCTAAAGCATTGTATTTATATTCTGACATTGCTCCCATGATATATCCACTTTGGATTTGTTAATTGGGCACGTTCTGACATTTCTTGTTTTGATTATCTGTGTATTTGTTTGGTATTTGCTAGACATTCTACCACTGATAGACCGATATCTCACTGGATGTATAAATGTGTAGCATCCTGTTGGCGTTTCCACTCACAACCAAATATTGTATGGAAGAGATAGCAAGCTCACTGGCGGGCAGTGGGAGAAGATGGATTTTGGCTGACATTTTGTAAATTCTCATCAATACAGTTTTCTGTTCCTAAAAGTAGAATCTTATGGACAGAGTTTTGTGCACTTTACCGTTCGCAAAAGTAAAAAAATATTTTTTTTTAAATGCGCTGCTTAGGAGTGCAAAAGCAAATTGAGTTATTGTACACTTCCTTAACAGAAATATGCAGTTGTATACTGGAACGCGCCAATAGGATATCGCTAGCGTGTGCTTGGCTCTGCCCGCCTCTATGCTTGTTCTGCCCACTATCACTCATTTGTTCCCTTTAGACCACAGCTTGTCGATTCCATCTTGGTTTAGTTCTAAAAATATGATTCAGCTGCATCCGTAACACCTGTAAATCTGTTGACATGACCAATACATTTTGATTTTAACATACCTGATTAAACTAATCACAGGCTTGATGATTAGTTGGATCCGGTGTGTTGAAACTGGGCAGGAACAAAAGCCTGCATACCCTGTTGGAGACTTATGACTGGACTTGAGGAACTCTGGATAGTAACATAAATGGCTTGGATATATTGTTTTTGCAACAACTCACTCTGATTTCCCTCTTCCAGAGCACTATGCGACTATCACTCTAAACATGAAGGATCGAGGCAATGAGACTGAGCTGAAGCTGGAATGTAAAGATGTCCCTACTGGAGAAGAGGATAGGACGAAGGAGGGTTGGAAGAGATACTACTTTGAAGCCATCAAACAAACTTTTGGATTCGGGGCCCGACTCTATTGAGATTGACTAAGTCATGAACAAAACAAAAAAGAGAACCTGATTATTTAATGTGAATGAATACTCTCTTTGGCACTGTCTCTTGTAGCACTAGCCATACTGTGTGCATAGACAAACGGTGCCCTTTCCACTTAGAAGACTGGCTTGCAGTGTAAGGGTCAGTGGTTCAAGGCTTCCTTTGAGGTCTGGTTACCATACTGAGTCTAAGCAAAGGAGATGTAGAAACAATCACTCGAATGACAGTATATTTACGTGCTGACAGTATTTGGAATTAATGATCAGTATTCTCTATTCAACTCTGCACATTTTGAAGTGTGTCGTGCTGAAATAAATACGATTTTTACTGAATTGTGTCTTGTGGGTTTAATGATGACTTATTGTGCATGACTACTGGTTCGTGGCTACCCGATGTCCAGTGACGTTTCTCTTGAAAAAAGGTTGCTCACGCTTGATATTCTTAAGAGATTTGACAAACAGACATCAAAACAAATTGCAGTGCAAATGAAATATGGACAACAAGATGTACATTTAATTACAAAAGGTTTTGAATTATATTTCCAATATATTATCCCAATGGTATACAGCTTACCATACCCATTATGCAGGTAGCCAAGCGGTTAAGAGCATTGTGCTAGTAATCGACGGGTTTGAATCCACGAGTCGACTGAAAAATCTGTCGATGTGCCCTTGAGCTACGAATTTAAACCTGTCAGTCGCTCTGGATAACGTCTGCTAAATTACTTAATTATGCTAAGACTAGTACTGCTTACTTTTTTTGGCGTGCCAAATGCATGTTATTCAACACAAACGTACACGAATTATGTCAAAAAGCGTTTTTTTTTTGCGACCCCCGTGCACGCAAGGAACGTAGTGTGTTTACACACCGGATTGGATGACGTCCTCTACGTTGGTCAATGTCAGCCAACGCGTGCTAGGATAGGTTTATCGGGGAGACCAGGAAGTGGCGGTCAACGGTAGTTTAGCTAGCTGTCTGATAAACTGCGAACAGTATAACAGCACATCGTTACAATTTATCAACGGGCTTCAAAGACCAGGAACGCGTACCTAGCTAACATGCTAGCTATCCTGCTAAATATCTTCCATGTCAGCAGTAAAAAAAAAGCATATCGTTAGTTAAACAGTGTACCTACCCTATGCTGCTATCAAATATGTATTTGGTGGGCTTTGTGCTTGTGAACGTTAGTTAGCAGCGTATGCAAGAGGAGAAACCTGTACGTGGATGAGTAACATTGGCCACGGAGCTAACTTCGTTAACTAAAGTAGCTGGCTAGCAGTCGTTAGTTTGTAATCATTCAAGACTTCGAGGATGGTTTTGTCATTCAAGACTTCGAGGATGGTTTTGTCCCTGGTCGTTCTCCTTGTATTTTTCTCACACGGAACAGCAGCTGGTAAGTCTTAACGTCAGCTGGGTAGATGTCATAGTTGATACAATTTGACACATTCTGTAACGCTAGCAGTAGTAAGCTAACATTTTTTCGAGGCGCTAACTATCAATACTGTGTAGGAAAGTACTTTATTTTTCTACGAAGTGGTGTTTTTTGAACGAAAAATGTTTGGATTGTCAGCTGATGCACAATACCTAATCAATTACATTTTATTTGTCTTTCTACAGATGAAGAGCTACAGGGGAATCATGCTCCTGAATTGAAGGTAGCTATAAACACATTTCACTACTGCTAGGTTCAAATGGGTACCTTGATTTAACAAGCAATATATACAGTGCATTCGGTAAGTATTCACACCCCTTGACTTTATCCACATTTTTATGTTACAGCCCTATTCTAAAATGGATTAAATAGTTTTTTCCCCCACAATCTACCCCATAATGACAATGCAAAAACAGATTTTAGCAAATGTATATACAAAAATAAGGAAATATTACATTTACATAAGTATTCTGACCCTTTACTTAGTACTTTGTTGAAGAACCTTTGGCAGCGATTGTCTTCTTTGGTATGACACTACAAACTTGGCACACCTGTATTTGGAGTTTCTCCCATTGTTTTGCTGCAGATCATCTCAAGCTCTGTCAAGTTGGATGGGGAGTCTCTGCACAGCTATTTTCAGGTCTCTCCAGAGATCGGGTTCATGTCCGGGCTCTGGCTGGGCCACTCAGACATTCAGAGACTTGTCCCGAAGCCTTGGTTGTCTTGGTTGTGTGTTTAGGGTCATTGTCCTGTTGGAAGGTCTGAGGTCCTGAGTGCTCTGGAGCAGGTTTTCATCAAGGATCTCTCTGTACTTTGCTCTGTTTATCTTTTCCTGACTAGTCTCCCAGTCCCTGCTGCAGAAAAACATCCCCACTACATGATGCTGCCACAACCATGCTTCACTGTAGGGATGGTGCCAGGTTTCCACCAGACTTGGCATTCAAAGAGTTCATTCTTAGTTTCATCAGACGAGAGAACCTTGTTTTCTCAAGCTGGCTGTCATGTTCCTTTTACTGAGGAGTGGATTCCGTCTGGCCACTCTATCATAAAGGTCTGATTGGTTATTTTTTATTGACCTTTATTTAACTAGGCAAATCAGTTAAAAATATATTCTTATTAACAATGACGGCCAAACCCAGACGACGCTGGGCCAATTGTACGCTGCCCTACGGGACTCCCAATCTCGGCCGGATATGATGCAGCCTGGATTCGAACTAGGTACTGTAGTGGCACCTCTTGCACTGAGATGCAGTGCCTTAGACTGCTGCGCCACTCGGGAGCCACTGCAGAGATGGTTGTCTTTCTGGAAGGTTCTCCCATCTCCACAGAGGAACTCTGGAGCTGTCAGAGTAACTATTGGGTTCTTGATCCAAGGCCCTTCTTAGTCCAAGGCCCTTTTCCCCTGATTGCTCAGTCTGGCTGGGCGCCTAGCTCTAGGAAGAGTCTTGGTGGTTCGAAACTTCTTCCATTTAAGATATATGGAGGCCACTGTATTCTTGGGGACCTTAAATGTGGCAGACATTTTTAGGGCACCCAATCTGTGCTTCAACACAATCCTGTCTCGGGGCTCTATGGACAATTCCTTCACCCTCATAGCTTGGTTTTTGCTCTGACATGCACTGTCAACTGTGGGACCTTATATAGACAGGTGTGTGCCTTTCCAAATCATGTCCAATCAATTGAACTTATCATAGTTGGTCTCCAATCAAGTTGTAGAAACATGTCGAGGATGAGTCTCACAGCAAAGGGTCTGAATACTTATTTCAATTATTTATTTATTTTTTAAATTATACATTTTTTAAAATGTATAAAAACCTGTTCACTTTGTCATTATGGGGTCTTGTGTGTAGATGTATGAGATTTATTTGTACTTTTTAAAATCCATTTTTCAGAGTAAGGCTGTAACGAAATGTGGAAAAAATCAAGGGGTCTAAATACTTTCAGAATGGACATGTGATATATTGATAGACTGGATAGATTCATTATGTCGTCGCAATCTTCGTTCTCTCTTTTATTCTATCATCTCTTCCTTCCACAAAATCCTTCTCCCTCCTGTCTCCTGACTCTGCATCTTCAACCCTTTCCACTCTGCATCTACTCTCTTTCCACCTACTTTCACTCCCAGTGCCCCCTTTCC
Organism: Oncorhynchus masou masou; assembly: GCF_036934945.1. Lineage (NCBI taxonomy): Eukaryota > Metazoa > Chordata > Actinopteri > Salmoniformes > Salmonidae > Oncorhynchus > Oncorhynchus masou. The sequence goes on from NC_088227.1 coordinate 7,129,771, forward strand.
TACCGGCCGGCTCAACCCTCCCCTTCTGCTCTTTGGCTGAGTGACTCACAGAACAGGGCTGCAGGCAGCTGAGCAAAACTTGAGGAAAATTAAACTTTCCAGATGACCTATCATCCTTCCACCCTCCTCTCTACCTTCTCTTGTGTATCCTTTGCTGAAGCCGCTTTCTATCACTCAACCCTGGGAAACTCTTCGACACCTCCGTCCTTAATCCTCCACCACCTCCCTCTCTGCAGATGACTTTGTAATTAAAAAAAACATCCTCATTCACTCAGCCTACTGAAGCCACTGGTCCCACTCACACAGAACTACCCTACGCCTTGACCTCTTTCTCTCCTCTCTCTCCAGATGAAATTCTGCGACTTGATGTCAAACCGCCCGACAACTGGTCCACTCAACCCCATCCCCTCTTCCCTTCTCCAGACTCTCTTCCTCACTTCCCTCATCAACTCATCCCTGACCACTCTCCGCTCTGCCAAAGCTGAATCTCTCTCTGTTCTCATCCTCCTAGATCTATCCTCTGCATTCGACACTGTGAACCACCAGATCCTCCTCTCGACCCTCTCAGAGCTGGGCGTCTCAGGCTCTCCACACACTTGGAATGCATCCTACCTGGCGTGTTGCTCCTGATCTGGTTTTAGGCCCTCTCCTCTTTTCTCTATACACCAAGTCCCTCAGCTCTGTCACATCCTCTCATGGTCTCCTGTCATTGTTATGCGGATGACACTCAACTACTTTTCTCATTCCCCCTTCTGACTCCCAGGTGGCGACACCCATCTCTCAGTGCCTGGCAGATATCTCAGCTTTGATGTCAGCCCACCACCTCAAGCTTAACCTCGACAAGACTTAGCTGCTTCCTCCCGGAGAAGGCCTGCCCTCTCCAAGACCTCTCCATTACGGTCGACAACTCCACGGTGTCCCCTTCCCAGAGTACAAAGAACCTTGATGTGACCCTGGACAACACCCTATTGTTCTCTGCAAACATCAAAGCAGTGACTCGCTCCTGCAGGTTCATGCTCTACAACATCCGTAGAGTACAACCTTGCCTCACACAGGAAGCGGCGCAGATCCTATTCCAGGCACTTGACATATCCCGTCTGGATTACTGCTTGTCTCTGTTGGCTGGGCTTCCCACTTGTTCCTTCAAATCCATTTAACTTATCCAGAACGTTGCAGCCCATCTGGTGTCAACCTTCCTAAATTCTCTCATGTCACCCCTCATGTTGCTCCTCCGTGCACTCCACTGGCTTCCAGTCAAAGCTCACATCATTACATCCGTGGTGCTTGCCTACTGAGCAGCAATGAGAACTGCTACCTTCATGCTATGCGCAAACCCTACATCCCAATTAGCCAACTCTGGTCCCTTGGTGGTCCAACCCCTACGGGATGTCAGCTCCTGCTCAGCCCAGTCAAATGGGTTAATCCTTTTGAATTCAATCTCTTTTTGACAGCATGCCTTTTGTTTTAAACAAAACTTGTTTTGCTCATAGAGGAAGAGGTCGGAATGATTTAACCTTTAACGTCTATCTAAAAACGCAAACTTCATATTTGCGTATGTTGTAGCTTAGATCCTATTTTGTCATCGAAGTTTGTTTGTGTTGTGCCTGCCGTCGGTTGAGACAACATGCTCTTGAATACAGGGTGGGTGTCATTTCAATCATAGCAACAGCATGGACCTATCCCTTTAGACCACTTCGCTCTATCAGGTACACCATTGAAATTGTAACTTCTAATTACTACCACAAAGATGGCCAACGGTCCACCCACCGTTGAATGTCAGCTCAAATTGTCATGTCTATTCGATTATCTATATTTCTATGATTTAAATAGGTTTTCTATGGAGGATTGACAGTATAATTTAAAACAACAGATATTCCCATTCGTCAAACATTCTCTAATATCTGGACCTCCAACCATCTTTACCATTTGGAAGTAGACATTTCAATTCTCTTCCCATTTTAGTACATTTATCAGTCAAAACATGGCATCCTGTATTCAAGGTCATGTCTCAACTGATGGTGGGCACAACACGAAAACCTCAGATGATGTAAGCTGCAACATCTGTGAATATGAAAATAATTTGAGTTGATGGTTAAAACGACAATTTGTATAAAAATAAAATTATTAGACAACCCTGTTTATAAGCTTTTAAATTATATCAATCTTAAGCATTTATCTTTTCCAGTGATGAAGACATTGATGTCTCATGGTATGGTTGTTTAGCAAAGAACTGACCAAAGCAGATTTGTGTAGCGTTGGTGTTACACTCACCCACTAACCATTAATCTAATGACAGTAGAATAAGTTATATTTCATCATGTAACATGACGTGACTTAGAATGCCTTTGTTTCCCCTCCACCATCTCATATTGGTTGTTTCCCCCCTCTAGTCTTACCATGACCCCAACTCTGAGGAGGAAGAGGACCCAGTAGGTTCCAGGATTGTAGCAGGAATGGTGACTTCTGCCAGGGAGGCCCCGCAGCGTGAGGGGGAGAGAAGACCTGATGGTGGGGTCCAGGAGGGTGGGCAAGAGGGGGAAGAGAAGGAGGACTTGCCCACCCAACCTCCTCCCATTGAGGAAAGGCCCAAAGAGAGTAAGGACAGCCAGGACAAACTAATTTTCACGATTTCACTAATATCATCAAAATCAATAAATCATAGCACGTTTTGGGGCTCATTCAGTCGATTCAGCAAAAAAAACTAACTTCCTCTCACTGTCAATTGCATTTATTTTCAGCAAATTTAACGTGTAAATATTTGTATGAACATAGCAAGATTCAACAACTGAGACATAAACTGAACAAGTTCCACAGACATGTGACTAACAGAAATGGAATAATGTGTCCCTGAACAAAGGGGGGGTCAAAAGTAACAGTCAGTATCTGGTGTGGCCACCAGCTGCATTAAGTACTGCAGTGCATCTCCCCCTCATGGACTGCACCAGATTTGCCAGTTCTTGCTGTGAGATGTTACCCCACTCTTCCACCGAGGCACCTGCAAGTTCTCGGACATTCGTGGGGGGAATGGCCCGAGCCCTCACCCTCCGATCCAACAGGTCCCAGACATGCTCAATGGGATTGAGCTCCAGGCTCTTCACTGGCCATGGCAGAACACTGACATTCCTGTCTTGCAGGAAATCACCCACAGAAAGAGCAGTATGGCTGGTGGCATTGTCATGCTGGAGGGTCATGTCAGGAGGAGCCAGCAGGAAGGGTACCACATGAGGGAGGAGGATGTCTTCCCTGTAACGCACAGCGTTGAGATTGCCTGCAATGACAACAAGCTCAGTCCGATGATGCTGTGACACACCGCCCCAGACCATGACGGACCCTCCACCTCCAAATCAATCCCGCTCCAGAGTACAGGCCTCGGTGTAACGCTCATTCCTTTGACGATGAACGCGAATCCGACCATCACCCCTGGTGAGACAAAACCTCGACTCGTCAGTGAAGAGCACTTTTTGCCAGTCCTGTCTGGTCTAGCGATGGTGGGTTTGTGCTGTTTCTGTCCTGCAGGTGTGATGTTCGGATGTACCGATCATGTGCAGGTGTTGTTACACGTGGTCTGCCACTGCGAGGACGATCAGCTGTCCGTCCTGTCTCCTGGTTGTGCTGTCTTCGGCATCTCACAGTACGGACATTGCAATTTATTGCACTGGCCACATCTGCAGTTCTCATGCCAACTTGCACCATGCCTAAGGCATGTTCACGCAGAGGGACCCTGGGACCCTTTCTTTTTGTGTTTTTCCAGTCAGTGGAAAGGCCTCTTTAGTGTCCTAAGTTTTCATAACTGTGACCTTAATTGCCTTACCGTTATTCTTATCGACCGTCCACAGGTGCATGTTCATTAATTGTTTATGGTTCATTGAACAAGCATGGGAAACAGTGTTTAAACCCTTTACAATGAAGATCTGTGATGTTATTTGGATTTTGATGAATTGTCTTTGAAAGACAGGTCCTGAAAAGGGGACATTTCTTTTTTTTTTTGAGTGGTTGCATAACCTATTAAGAAAGGAAAAGGGTTAGGTAGTCCACCCACTGTGCTCAGAATGACAGAAATCACATTTAGATTATGGTAAGGGTTCTTAAGTCATGTAATAAAGCAGCCAATAAAACGTAATTTCCAAGCATTTGCCAAAATGCAATTTGCAGGAAAATGCCGTTCTAAACAGCACACCTGATATCAGTCCCATATGTGACAGGTATCTCTGTTAGAAACGTAGAGATCTAAAGATACAACAACTAGCATGGGATGCTAATATTACTAGGCTTGTGCCTTTGGCTTCTGGACTACAACTAGCATGGGTTGCTAATATTACTAGGCTTGTGCCTTTGGCTCTGGACAACAACTAGCATGGGTTGCTAATATTACTAGGCTTGTGTCTTTGGCTTCTGGACAACAACTAGCATGGGTTGCTAATATTACTAGGCTTGTGCCTTTGGCTTCTGGACAACAACTAGCATGGGTTGCTAATATTACTAGGCTTGTGCCTTTGGCTTCTGGACAACAACTAGCATGGGTTGCTAATATTACTAGGCTTGTGCCTTTGGCTTCTGGACAACAACTAGCATGGGTTGCTAATATTACTAGGCTTGTGCCTTTGGCTTCTGGACAACAACTAGCATGGGTTGCTAATATTACTAGGCTTGTGCCTTTGGCTTCTGGACAACAACTAGCATGGGTTGCTAATATTACTAGGCTTGTGCCTTTGGCTTCTGGACAACAACTAGCATGGGTTGCTAATATTACTAGGCTTGTGCCTTTGGCTTCTGGACAACAACTAGCATGGGTTGCTAATATTACTAGGCTTGTGCCTTTGGCTTCTGGACAACAACTAGCATGGGTTGCTAATATTACTAGGCTTGTGCCTTTGGCTTCTGGACAACAACTAGCATGGGTTGCTAATATTACTAGGCTTGTGCCTTTGGCTTCTGGACAACAACTAGCATGGGTTGCTAATATTACTAGGCTTGTGCCTTTGGCTTCTGGACAACAACTAGCATGGGTTGCTAATATTACTAGGCTTGTGCCTTTGGCTTCTGGACAACAACTAGCATGGGTTGCTAATATTACTAGGCTTGTGCCTTTGGCTTCTGGACAACAACTAGCATGGGTTGCTAATATTACTAGGCTTGTGCCTTTGGCTTCTGGACAACAACTAGCATGGGTTGCTAATATTACTAGGCTTGTGTCTTTGGCTTCTGGACAACAACTAGCATGGGTTGCTAATATTACTAGGCTTGTGTCTTTGGCTTCTGGACAACAACTAGCATGGGTTGCTAATATTACTAGGCTTGTGCCTTTGGCTTCTGGACAACAACTAGCATGGGTTGCTAATATTACTAGGCTTGTGCCTTTGGCTTCTGGACAACAACTAGCATGGGTTGCTAATATTACTAGGCTTGTGCCTTTGGCTTCTGGACAACAAAAGAAAGTTGATATTAAAACGAGAGAAATGGCACCAGCGGTGGGTCCAATAGGGAAGTAAATGGAAATACATTTGCCAAAATGATTCAGAAATAATTCAAATCATAAATTCTTCACCAGAGAGCATGACTTAGCCACAGAGGAATGGAAGATCATTAGCTTCTTTAAAATAAATAGCTGTGGATTGTTTCAAATCACAAGCTCGTTTGGTGAAGCCCGCAGTTTGGTCAGCATGTGTGGCAATAGGCCTAGCTGATTATTGAGTTACTGCTCTCAGTGAAAAGCATCTAAAATATGTGTAAATACAATGTTACTATAGTTTAAAATGTTGAAGGGAAGTGGTGAGTCGAAGATATAGGCAAGTCTCTCCAGAATGGCTCAGCTGTCTCCCGCCAGTTCTTGCTCATTGTTTCATTGTGTGAATGGTTTGCCCTTTGATTTTGTTTCTTTAATCAATACCGTTAATCCCCATCATTTGGTTACATTAATTTCTGATTATTGCAGTTATTAGTCATTTACCTTTGTCATTCTCGGAGTGGAAACATTATTTGCAGATTTCGCAACCTGCTACGCTTGTGAGAAACAAGTTTTGGTTTATTTCATAACCATCATTTGAGATTTGTCCATTTTTTTCATTCTTTTGTTTGGAAGTGTTCCATATGAGCGTGTCTGGTTTCTCTGTCCTGAGAACGTTGAGGGAGTGCACGCATCGAAGTACCTGTCCTGCTCTGCAAACTGTAGCGAAGTGTTTTTTTAACATCCATTACAAATGCTAATATATTATAAGTATAGTTCCTCACAGTAGGCTATTTGAAAATAAAAAAATCCTCGATAATCACCAAGTTTGAAAGAGCAAGGGAAGTTATCGGCCTACTGCTGCTTTGGGCTATAGGCAATGAGTTCCATGTGCTCATTACTTTAGCCGCCAACGGTTCACGGTGTATCAATGTGTCCATATGGCAGAGGCTGGTGATCTCTCATTAGTTGACTTTTAGATTTTTTTCTTTTTAATTCATGTTTTTATGATTAACTGCATGACAATGATTTTGAGAAACAAAAACGTTATTATTGAAATGAATCTGTTCCACGAAAATGCGCAAATGAAAATAGTAACTGTACAGTGGGGCAAAAAAGTATTTAGTCAGCCACCAATTGTGCAAGTTCTCCCACTTAAAAAGATGAGAGGCCTGTAATTTTCATCGTAGGTACACTTCAACTATGACAGGCAAAATGAGAGATTTTTTCCCAGAAAATCACATTGTAGGATTTTTAATGAATTTATTTGTAAATCTGGATCATCCAAATGCTCTCTAGCAAACCTCAGACGGGCCTGGACATGTACTGGCTTAAGCAGGGTAACACATCTCGCACTGCAGGATTTGAGCCATTCGCTGAGGGCGAATTCATTAAGTAATATTTAATTGACTGCAGCAATACTTTGCCCCGACAAGAAAGAGTTGTTTGAAAATGGTTCCTTGTCAAGATGAACAGTGACACGGCGTGTTGAGGATATCGCAGAGAATATGAACAGCAGTTGAAAGACAAGGTAAAGGAGTCATAACCCCAGACTTTGAAATTACAGAGGAGCTTGCTTCTGTGCAGTCAATGAAGAGCACAACCACAGGGAAATATTTATTGGAGGAGGTTAGTAAGTGTGAGTGAGTTTTGAAAAGTTATCCAGTGTGACCACTGATCGGTGCCCAAACTTGACAGAATTTTTTTTTTTAGCCTTTTTAAAAGGATACGAGATCAAGTAGCTGAGCTGAACCCAGATCAGAATTATTTTCCTACATTGCATTATTCATCAGGAGGTGCTCTGTAAATGAGCCATGTTCTGGATACATTCACTAAAGTGATAAACTTAAGAGCATAAGAGCAGAATCTTAAAACCACAGGCAGTTTGTCTCACTGTTGAAAGAGACAGTTGGGTCATGCAGATCTCCCCTACCACACAAACGTGAGATGGCTGAGTTTGGTGAAGGTTCTTTAAAGAGTGTAGGACCTGAAGTCGGAGATTGCTGAGTTTTTACAAATGAAAGGAAAATATGTGGATTTCTCTCAACTGCAAGATAAAGAATGGTTGGCTGATTTTGCCTTCACCGTGGACATCATAGCCTTCATTAAGTAACTGAATTCCAAACTACAAGGGAAGGGCCTTTTTGCACATCAGATGTACAGCCTTGTCAAAGCCTTCAAGGGAAAATTGCTCCTCCTGACCTTCCAAGTAGAAGCCAACAACAATCTCACCCACCTTCCGGCACTACTGGCTTGTTCCCTATCAGATGACCAGCGGGAGAAGTATACATCTCTGCTGCGTGCTTTGAACCGTGAGTTTTCTTGTCGTTTTTAGTATTTCAAAGTGTTGAAATGCTGTTGGTTTCCTCTCCTTTCACCTTCAATGTGGATAATGCTCCCACTGATCTACAAATAGAGCTTATTGATCTTCAGTCTGATGCAGTGATGAGAGAACTATTCAAAACAATGTCACTGACAAGGTTCTATGCATCTCTCGATGAACAAAACTTTCCAAAGATTAGGAGTCATGCTCAGAAGATGTTTGTACTGTTTGGGTCAACCTATGTATGTGAACAGACATTTTCAGTGATGAAATATAACAAGTCAAGGCACAGATAATTTCTTACTGACTCTCAGCAATCCTGCGCATAGTGACGTCAAACTATACCTGGCTTTAATGCGCAAGTCTATGCCCATCAGAGAATTCCCTGTTGAATGTTGAGCTCTTTGTGTTTTTGTGAAACCTGTACTTTTCCCTCCGTGTAGTTCATTGCATGTTTAATAATGACCATACCTACCAAAAGGAGAACATGGATGTGGTTTATTTCTGTGTATGTTAAAAAAGTTAAATAAGTAGCTTATCTGGATGTGATTTACAGTAGATATATCTGTCAACAGTCATACACACCTATAATACACTGCTCAAAAAAATAAAGGGAACACTAAAATAACATATCCTAGATCTGAATGAATGGAATATTCTTATTAAATACTTTTTTCTTTACATAGTTGAATGTGCTGACAACAAAATCACACACAAATTATCAATGGAAATCAAATTTATCAAACCATGGAGGTCTGGATTTGGAGTCACACTCAAAAGTAAAGTGGAAAACCACACTACAGGCTGATCCAACTTTGATGTAATGTCCTTAAAACAAGTCACAATGAGGCTCAGTAGTGTGTGTGGCCTCCACGTGCCTGTATGACCTCCCTACAACGCCTGGGCATGCTCCTGTTGAGGTGGCGGATGGTCTCCTGAGGGATCTCCTCCCAGACCTGGACTAAAGCATCCGCCAACTCCTGGACAGTCTGTTGGTGGATGGAGCGAGACATGATGTCCGAGATGTGCTCAATTGGATTCAGGTCTGGGGAACGGGCGGGCCAGTCCATAGCATCAATGCCTTCCTCTTGCAGGAACTGCTGACACACTCCAGCCACATGAGGTCTAGCATTGTCTTGCATTAGGAGGAACCCAGGGCCAACCGCACCAGCATATGGTCTCACAAGGTGTCTGAGGATCTCATCTCGGTACCTAATGGCAGTCTGGCGAGCACATGGAAGGCTGTGCGGCCCCCCACCAAAGAAATGCCACCCCACACCATGACTGACCCACTGCCAAACCGGTCATGCTGGAGGATGTTGCAGGCAGCAGAACGTTCTCCACGTCGTCTCCAGACTGTCACGTCTGTCTCACGTGCTCAGTGTGAACCTGCTTTTATCTGTGAAGAGCACAGGGCGCCAGTGGCGAATTTGACAATCTTGGTGTTCTCTGGCAAATGCCAAACATCCTGCACGGTGTTGGGCTGTAAGCACAACCCCCACCTGTGGACGTCGGGCCCTCATACCACCCTCATGGAGTCTGTTTCTGACCGTTTGAGCAGACACATGCACATTTGTGGCCTGCTGGAGGTCATTTTGCAGGGCTCTGGCAGTGTTCCTCCTGCTCCTCCTTGCACAAAGGCGGAGGTAGCGGTCCTGCTGCTGGGTTGTTGCCCTCCTACGGCCTCCTCCACGTCTCCTGATGTACTGGCCTGTCTCCTGGTAGCGCCTCCATGCTCTGGACACTACACTGACAGATATACTGTGTTCAATACCAGAGGAAAACAAAGTGTAGCGTGCTTTTCAGGTCACTAGCCTCCATCAAAGAGTACACTTCCCCCTACCCTCGTTCTGAACAGTGCAACTACTTCACTTCTCAAAGGAAAAAAAATCTCAACCAATTTCGAAAGAATGTTGACATCCAGTGGAAGTGATGGGGACTGCAAGAAGGTCCCTTAGAAATCTGGATTCCCAATGAAAACCCATTGAAAAAGTGTGACCTCCAAAAAAAGAAGCGCACCAGTTTGAGTGTGTCAAGGAACCTACCAGGTACAACCTTAAATCCGTAACCATGGGCACCCTCTTAGATATCACCCGGACCAACTTGCCCTCTAAATACACCTCTGCTTTCTTCAACCAGGATCTCAGCGATCACTGCCGCATTGGCTGCGTGCATAATGGGTCAAACGCTCCCCAAAACACTTATGCGAGCAGGCCTTTCTGATGGACCTGGATCGAGTATCCCGGAAGGATGTTGACCTTATCCCGTCAGTAGAGGATCTCTGGTTGCTCTACAAGCATGCTTTCCTCTCCATCTTAAATAAGTATGCTCCATTCAAAAAAATGTTGGACTAAGAACAGATATAGCCCTTGGTTCACCCCAGACTTGACTGCCCTTGACCAGCACAAAAACATCCTGTGGTGTTCTGCATCGAATAGCCCCTGCGATATGCAACTTTTCAGGGAAGTCAGGAACCAATATACACAGTCAGTTAGGAAAGCTAAGGCTAGCTTTTTCAAACAGAAATTTTCACCCTGTAGCACTAATTCCAAAAAGTTTTGGGACACTAAAGTTCGTGGAGAATAAGAGCACCTTCTCCCAGCTGCCCACTGCACTGAAGATGGGAAACACTGTCACCACCGATAAACCTATAGACCTATATCCATCCTGCCCTGCCTTTCTAAAATCTTTGAAAGCCAAGTTAATAAACAGATCACCGACCATTTCGAATCCCACCGTACCTTCTCCCCTATGCTATCTGGTTTCCGAGCTGGTCATGGGTGCACCTTAGCCACGCTCAAGGTCCTAAACGATATCATAACCCCCATCGATAAAAGACTGTGCTGTGCAGTCGTCTTCATCGACCTGGCCAAGGCTTTCGACTCTGTCAGTCACTGCATTCTTATCGGCAGACTCAATAGCCTTGGTTTCTTAAATGACTTCCTCGCCTGGTTCACCAACTACTTCTCAGATAGAGTTCAGTGTGTAAAATCGGAGGGCTTGTTGTCCGGACCTCTGGCAGTCTCTATGGGGGTGCCACAGGGTTCAATTCTCGGGCCGACTCTTTTCTCTGTATATAATGATGTCACTCTTGCTGCTGGTGATTCTCTAATACACCTATACGCAGACGACACCATTCTGTGTACATCTGGCCCTTCTTTGGACCCTGTGCTAACAAACCTCCAAACAAGCTTCAATGCCATACAACTCTCCTTCCGTGGCCTCCAACTGCTCTTAAATGATAGTAAAGCTAAATGCATGCTCTTCAACCGATTGCTGCCCGCACCCTCCCACCCAACTAGCATCACTACTATAGACGGTTCTGACTTAGAATATGTGGACAACTACAAATACCTAGGTGTCTGTGGTTAAGACTGTAAACTCTCCTTCCAGACTCACATTAAGCATCTCCAATCCAAAATTAAATTTAGAATTGGTTTCCTATTTTGCAACAAAGCCTCCTTCACTCATGCTGCCAAACATACTCGTAAAACTGACTATCCTACCGATCCTTGAGTTCGGCGATGTCATTTACAAAATAACCCCCAACACTCTACTCAGCAAACTGGATGTAGTCTATCACAGTGCCATCTGTTTTGTCACCAAAGCCCCATATACTACCCACCACTGCGACGGGTATGCTCTCGTTGGCTGGCCCTCACTACATATTCGTCACCCAACCCACTGGCTCCAGGTCATCTATAAGTCTTTGCTAGGTAAAGCCCCGCCTTATCTCAGCTCACTGGTCACCTTATCAACACCTACCCGTAGCACACTCTCCAGCAAGTATATTTCACTGGTCATCCCCAAAGCCAACACCCCCTTTGGCCGCCTTTCCTTCCAGTTCTCTACTGTCAATGACTGGAATGAATTGCAAAAATCACTGACGCTGGAGCCATATCTCCCTCTCTAAGCATCAGCTGTTAGAGCAGCTTTCCGATTACTGTTGCTGTATACAGCCAATCTGTAAATAGCACACCCAACTACCTCACCCCCATCATATTACTTAACCTCTTGCTTTTTTCACCCCAGTATCTCTACTTTCACATCATCATCTGCACATCTATCACTCCAGCGTTAATGCTAAATTGTAATTATTTTGCCTATATGGCCTATTTATTGCCTTACATCCCTACATTTGCACACACTGTACATAGATTTGTCTATTTTTAGTTATTGACTGTAACTCTTTTGTTTTTGTCGCACTGCTTTGCTTTATCTTGGCCAGGTCGCAGTTGAAAATGAGAACTTGTCCTCAACTGGCCTACCTGGTTAAATAAAGGTGAAATAAAACAAATAAAAATGAGACGGAAGTATCGCTGATGGAGATCGGGGTGCCTTTTCAGGATCCGGTGACGAGTGGCTCATCAGCCTTTGCCATCAGTTCTATTGGCCAATGTACAATCGCTGGATAATAAAGTGTACGAACTACAAGCACGTATATCCTACCAACAGGACATTAAAAACTCTAATATCTTATGTTTCACCGAATCGTGGCTGAACGATGACATGAATAACATACAGCAGACGGGTTATACACTGTATCGGCACGATAGAACAGCCTCTGGTAAGACAAGGGGTGGCGGTGTATGTGTATTGGTAAACAACAGCTGGTGCATGACATTAAGGAAGGCGAGCAAAAAGATTTTGCTCGCCTCAGGTAGAGTATCTCATTATAAGCTGTTGAACACACTATCTACCAAGAGAGTTTTCATCTATATTCTTTGTAGCTGTCTATTGACCACCACAGACCGATGATGGCACAAAGACCGCACTCAATGAGCTGTATATGTCCGTAAGCAAACAGGAAAATGCTCATCCAGAGGCGGCGCTCCTAGTGGCTAGGGACTTTAATGCAGGGAAACTTCAATTTGTTTTACCTGATTTCTACCAGTATGTTAAATGTGCAAACAGGGGGAAATAAACTCAAGACCAATTTTACTCCACACACAGAGACACACATACAAAGCTCTCCCTCGCCCCCCATTTGGCAAATCTGACCATAATTATATCCTCCTGATTCCTGCTTACAAGCACAAATTAAAGCAGGAAGCACCAGTGACTTCGTCAATATTAAAGTGATCAGATGAAGCAGATTCTAAGCTACAGGACTGTTTTGCTAGCACAGACTGGAATATGTTCCGGGACTCTTCTGATTGAATTGAGGAGTACACCACATCAGTCACTGGCTTTATCAATAATTGCATTGATGACGTCATCCCCACAGTGACTGTACGTGTGTACAGGCAACATCCACGCCGAGGTTAAGGGTAGAGCTACCGCTTTCAATTAGCGGGACTCTAACCTGGAAGCTTATAACAAATCCCGCTATGCCCTCTGACGAACCATCAAACAGGCAAAGCATCAATACAGGACTAAGATTGAATTGTACTACACCGGCTCTGATGCTCGTCGGATGTGGCAGGGCTTGCAAACCATTAAAGACTACAAAAGGAAGCACAGCCGGGAGCTGCCCAGTGACGCGAGCCTACCAGATTAGCTAAATTACTTCTATGCTCACTTCGAGGCAAGTAACACTGAAACATACATGAGAGCATCAGCTGTTCCGGGCAACTGTGAGATCATGCTCTCCGCAGCCAATGTGAGACCTTTTAAACAGGTCAACATTCACAAGGACGCAGGACCGGATGGATTACTAGGACGTGTGCTCCGGGCATACACTGACCAACTGGCAATTGTCTTCACCAACATTTTCAACCTCTCGCTGTCTGAGTCTGTAATACCAACATGTTTCAAGCAGACCACCATAGTCCCTGTGGCCAAGAACACTAAGGTAACCTTCCTAAATGACCTAGTAACCTTCCTTCCTAGACCCACTCAAATTTGCATACCGCCTCAACAGATCCACAGATGATGCAATCTCTGTTGCACTCCTAGACAAAAGGAACACCTATGTGAGAATGCTTTTCATTGACTACAGCTCAGCATTCAACAACCTTGGTGCTCTGGGACTTAACACCTCCTCTGCAACTGGATCCTGGACTTGAATCAAATCAAATTTATTTGTCACATGCGCTGAATACAAAAGGTGTTGACCTTATAGTGAAATGCTTACTTACAAGCCCTTAATCAAGAATGCATTTTGAAGAATAATATGTGTTAAAGTATTTACAAAAATAAACCGAAGTAAAAAATAAATAAATAAAATAAAATATTAAGGAGTAACAATGAAATAACAGTAGCGAGGCTTTATACAGGGACTACCAGTACAGAGTCAATGTGGGGAGGCACAGGTTAGTTGAGGTAATATGTAGATGTAAAGTGACTATGCATGGAAATATGGGGGTGGGACAATGCAAATAGTCCGGGTAGCCATTTGATTAGCTGTTCAGGAGTCTTATGGCTTTGGTGTAGAAGCTGTTAAGAAGCCGATTGGACCGAGACTTGGCGCTCCGGTACCGCTTGCAGTGCAGTCGCAGAGAGAACAGTCTATGACTAAGGTGGCTGGATGCTTTGGCAATTTTAGGGCCTTCCTCTGACACTGCCTGGTATAGAGGTCCTGGATGGCAGGAAGCTTGGCCCCAGTGATATACTGGGCTGTATGCAGTACCCTCTGAACTGCAACACTGCTGGGTTTTTCACGCTCAACAGTTTCCCGTGTGTATGAAGAATGGTCCACCACCCAAAGGACATCCAGCCAACTTGACACAACTGTGGGAAGCATTGGATACAATATTAGGAAGGTGTATCTAATCTTTTCTACACTGTGTTTAATATATAGATGGCAGTTCGCATTCAAGTCAAGACTGGCAGCCATTGCTAATGTACCCATGAGTTTAACAGTCAAAAAACCCTTCTATGGCCACAATGCTACAAGATGTTCCACAGATAGAAGGAACGATAGGAGTGGGAAAAGGGTGCTTGTGCATTGATAAGCGCACCAAAGATGGTATGCTTTTATTTTGATTTCGGCACAAATTAAGAAGTGGCACTGACTTGCCCTTGGATTGATGTTTCAGCATTGTCTCGATAATAGTTTGGCGTTTGACTAGCAATGTACGACATGCGCACGCAGTTACAAGCCTGTTAGTTAGCGGGCAGGCGGACGAGCAATATCCACATTCGTAGTACGGATGAAGCCTGAGCTGGAATGTGAAGCTAACTTAAGTTGGCTATCTTCATGAAAGCCTGAGTAGATCTTGCTCTGTGTGATGTCTTTTTGAACTCAAGCTCAGTGTAAAAGTTGGCCTTCATTGGAAATGAAAACACATTTAACTAGGACAAAATACACATCACGACAAGAGAGACAACGCTACATAAAGAGAGACCGAAGACAACAACATAGCATGGCAGCAACACATGACAACACCATGCTGATGACACAACAGTGGTAGGCCTGATCAGTGATGAGACAGCCAATAGGGAGGTCGTCAGAGACCTGACCGTGTGGTGCAAGGACAACAACCTCTCCCTCAATGTGATCAAGACCAAGAGGAAGGCCTAAAAAAGACTCCAGCCACCCTAGCCAGACTGTTCTCTCTGCTACCACACGGCAAGCGGTACCTGAGCACCACGTCGAGGTTCAAGAGGCTTCTAAACAGCTTCTACCCCCAATCCATAAGACTCCTGAACTTCTAATCAAATGGCTCCCTAGACTAATCAAATGCCCCCCCCCCTTTTACGCTGCTGCTACTCTGTTATTATCTATGCATTGTCACTTTAATAGCTATCTGCATGTACATATTACCTCAATCACCTCGACTAACCGGTGCCCCTGCACATTGACTCTGTTCCTAGTACAACCTGTATGCCTCGCTATTGTTATTTTATTGCTGCTCTTTAATTATTTATTTATTTATTTTTTGTGTATTTTTCTTAACTGCATTGTTGGGGGCTTTTAAGTAAGCATTTCACTGTAAGCATTTCAATGTAAGCATTTCCTGCTGTGTTCTGCACATGTGACATAACTTTTGATTTAATTTGAACACAACGTGACAGCGGCACCACATGGTAGCAGGGCAAAAACAGGCACAGACAACAGCACAACGGGCAAGAAGGTAGAGACAACAATTAATCCCGTAAAGCAGCAACAACTGTCAGTAATAGTGTCCATGATTGAGTCTTTGAATGAAAAGATTGAGATAAAACTGTCCAGTTTGAGTGTTTGTTGCATTTAGTTCCAGTCGCTAGCTGCGGCGAACTGAAAAGACGGGCGACCCAAGGATGTGTGTGCTTTAGGGACCTTTTGGTGCGGCAGGTAGGCTAGTAGTTAGAGCGTTGGGCCAGTAACCGAAAGGTTGCTAGATCGAATCCCAGAGCTGACAAGGTAAAAATCTGTCATTCTGCCCCTGAACACTAAGAAAGTTTTGTTGTAGAGCATTTATCACAAAATCCGGGGAGGGGCCAGCTGAGTATGAGACTGTATCATCTGCATATAAATGGATAAGAGAGCTTCCTACTGTCTGAGCTATGTTCTTGATGTAAATTGAGAAGAGCGTAAATCAGTGGCTGAGACAGCAGTTGTTCTGACTTTATACACTGCACTATTTGAGAGAGGTAGTTGGCAAACCAGGGCAAAGACCCCTCAAGAGACACCAATAATCCTTAGCCGGTCCACAAGAATGGAATGGTCTACCAAATCAAAAGCTTTGGTCAAGTCAGTAAAAATAGCAATAAGTCATGCACCAGTGTTTTCTCTGAAAGTAGCACCGATACTCTGGTGAAGGGTATATATCATTTGGCCACTGTTCTGTAGGGTTTCTTTCATCATTCAGTGGAATTTAACAAGAATGGTTATAGCTTTTAACTTAGATGATTCGTGTTTGATCTTACTTTTATGTACTTTTGCTCATGTTTGACACACACACACACACACACGGTTATCATCATCCATCTGCTTTCTGTCTGTGTTTTTGCTTGAACATATTAACTCGCCTCCCATTTGTGATTTTTGGTTGATGCAGTTCCTGTGGTGAATGGGGGCACAGCCAATAGGGAGCCCTGTCTGTTCCCCTTTCTCTTCCTGGGGAAGGAGTACTCGGACTGTACCACTGATGGACGGGGGGACGAACGCCTGTGGTGCGCCACAACCTACGACTACGACAGGGACAAGAGATGGGGTTTCTGTGAGAGTAAGTCGGCATGGGCATTTCAGACCTTGTGGAAACTCAAAAGTGAGTTACTGTTATATTCTAATATTATTCAGTGAGTGAATATATTGGTTTAATTTGTGAGCTATTGCAAAACTTGTAAGCTAAGTGAGGAACAAATTTGGAATTGGCCTAAACTGACCAATCATTTGAGTGAACCTTAGCTGACAGCAATTATTCTGTCTCTTTTCGTTCCCTCCCTCTTACAGCATGCATATGTCAAAACAAGACACATTTTTTGTCCCTCTCCCATAAAGATAAAACTGTCCAGTTTGAATGTTTGTTGCATTTAGTTCCAGTCGCTAGCTGCGGCGAACTGAAAAGACGAGCGACCCAAGGATGTGTGTGCTTTAGGGACCTTTTGGGGCGGCAGGTAGGCTAGTAGTTAGAGCGTTGGAGAGTGACACACCCCATAGAGAGGGACACACCCACCACTTATTAGGCTGAAACAAATTGTGAATAAATCAAATTCTGTTGTATTGTAGCGGAGGAGCAGGCTGAGCAGAGGCATGTAGCGGAGGAGGCCGAAAAGGAGTACCAGACTGCCCTCCGCATGATCAACGGAACCAACCGGAAGAGCCAGAAGAAAGAGTGAGCTCTCTTCCTTGTCTCACCTACACACTAATCTCTCACATTCTCCTTTACTGTTCATAAGTGTGCCTGCTGAAAGCAAGAAAATTCTAGACATTCCACTTATTCTTATTATTATTTGCTTTAGCGCTTAAACCACTTAAGCGATCAACACCAAACACACTTTTTAAAATGCAGACAGACCGTCTTTAGGTTGCTAGGGAAAGTTAGGACCGGTTTTGGGAAACATTCAATGTCTTCTTGGTAAGCAATTCCAGTGTATATTTGGCTTTGTGTTTTAGGTTTTTGTCCTACTGATAGGTGAATTTGTCTCCCAGTGTTTGTTGGAAAGCAGATTGCACCAGGTTTTCCTCTAAGATTTTTCCTGTCTTTGTAGCTGTATTTCATGTATTTTATCCCAAACACTTCCTAGTCCTTGTTGATGACAAATATCCCCATAACATGATGCAGCCTCCACCATGCCTGAAAATATGAAAAGTGGTACTCATTGATGTGTTGTGTTGGATTTGCCCCAAACATAACACTTTGTATTCAGGACAAAAAGTTAATTTCTTTGCCACATTTTTGCAGTATTACTTAAGTGTCTTGTTGCAAACAGGATGCATGTTTAAAATATATATATATATATGAGTCTGAATAACAGACTGGAAGCCTCAAAAGGAGGGTGGTGCTTGAGATCATTGTTCTTCCTCTGTCAACCATTGTTACCTGCAAGGAAACACGTGCCGTCATCATTGCTTTGCACAAAAAGGGCTTCATAGGCAAGGATATTGCTGCCAGTAAGATTGCACCTAAATCAACCATTTATCGGATCATCAAGAACTTCAGGGAGAGCGGTTGAATTGTTGTGAAGAAAGTTTCAGGGCGCCCAAGAAATTCCAGCAAGCGCCAGGACCGTCTCCTAAAGTTGATTCAGCTGCGGGATTGGGGCACCACCAGTACAGAGCTTGCTCAGGAATGGGAGCAGGCAGGTGTTAGTGCATCTGCACGCACAGTGAGGCGAAGACTTTTGGAGGATGGCCTGGTGTCAAGAAGGGCAGCAAAGAAGCCACTTCTCTCCAGAATAACATCTAGGACAGACTGATATTCTGCAAAAGGTACAGGGATTGGACTGCTGAGGACTGGGGTAAAGTTATTTTCTCTGGTGAATCCCCTTCCCGAATATTTGGGGCATCCGGAAAAAAGCTTGTCCGGAGAAGACAAGGTGAGCGCTAAGATCAGTACTGTGTCATGCCAACAGCATCCTGAGACCATTCATGTGTGGGGTTGCTTCTCAGCCAAGGGAGTGGACTCACTCACAATTTTGCCTAAGAACACAGCCATGAATAAAGAATGGTACCAACACAACCTCCGATAGCAACTTTCCCCAACCATCCAGGAACAGTTTGGTGATGAACAATACCTTTTCCAGCATGATGGAGCACCTTGCCATAAAGCAAAGGTGATAACTAAGTGGCTTGGGGAACAAAACATCAATATTTTGGGTCCATGGCGAGGAAATTCCCCAGACTTTAATCTCATTGAGAACTTGTGGTCAATCCTCAAGGGACAGGTGGACAAACAAAAACCCACAAATTCTGACAAACTACAAGCATTGATTATTCAATAATGGGCTGCCATCAGTCAGGATGTGGCCCAGAAGTTAATTGACAGTATGCCAGGGCGAATTGCAGAGGTCTTGATGATGAAGGGTCAACACTGCAAATATTGACTCTTTACAATAACTTCATGTAATTGTCAATAAAAGCCTTTGACACTTATGAAATGCTTGTAATTATACTTCAGTACTCCATAGTAACATCTGACAAAAATATCTAAAGACACTTGAAGCAGCAAACTTTGTGGAAATTATTATTTGTGTCATTCTCAAAACTTTTGGCCACGAATGTACACACAGTTGAAGTCAGAGGTTTACATACACTTAGGTTGGAGTCATTAAAACTCGTTTTTCAACCCCTCCACAAATGTCTTGTTAACAAACTATAGTTTTGGCAAGTCGGTTAGGACATCTACTTTGTGCATGACACAAGTCATTTTTCCAATAATTGTTTACAGACAGATTATTTCACTCATAATTCATAGTATCACAATTCCAGTGTGTCAGAAGTTTACATACACTAAGTTGACTGTGCCTTTAAACAGCTTTGAAAATTCCAGAAAATGACATCATTTCAAGGCCTACCTTCAAACTTCAAACCTACCTTGCTTGACATCATGGGAAAACCAAAAGAAATCAGCCATGACCTCAGAAATTGTAGACGTCCACAAGTCTGGTTCATCCTTGGGAGCAATTTCCAAATGCCTGAAGGTACCACGTTCATCTGTACAAACAACAGTACACAAGTATAAAGACCATAGGACCACGCAGGAGTCATACCGCTCAGAAAGGAGACGCGTTCTGTCTCCTAGAGATGAATGTACTTTGGTGCGAAAAGTGCAAATCCATCCCAGAACAACAGCAAAGGACCTTGTGAAGATGCTGGAGGAAACAGGTACAAAAGTATCTATATCCACAGTAAAACGAGTCCTATATCGACATAACCTGAAAGGCCGCTCAGCAAGGAAGAAGCCACTGCTCCAAAACTGCCATAATAAAGCCAGACTACGGTTTGCAACTACACATGGAGACAAAGATCATACTTTTTGTAGAAATGTCCTCTAGTCTGATGAAACAAAAATAGAACTGTTTGGCAATCGTTATGTTTGGAGAAAGAAGGGGGAGGCTTGCAAGCCAAAGAACACCATCCCAACTGTGAAGCAACATCATGTTTTGGGTATGCTTTGCTGCAGGAGAGACTGATGCACTTCACAATGAAAATGATGTGGATATATTGAGCAACATCTCAAGACATCAGTCAGGAAGTTAAAGCTTGGTTTCAATGGGTCTTCGTAATGGACAATGAACCCAAACATACTTCCAAAGTTGTGGCAAAATGGCTTAAGGACAACAAAGTCAAGGTATGGCCATCACAATGCCCTGACCTCAAGCCTATAGAAGCCTATAGTCTGTCAGGTACTCAGCAGGAAGGTCTGATTTCTCTATTTTTAAAACAAGGCAAATATAAAGATCCAGTCTATCTAAAAAAAACTGGAGGCCCCTTACATTTCAGTTTTGTGATGCAAAAATACTAGCGAAATGTTAAAATTCTCAGAACTAAAAGGGTTTTGCCAGGTATTGTTCATCCTGCTCAGACAGATTTTTTACATGGACGATACATTGGAGATAATATGCGACAACTACTAGAAATAATAGAACATTATGAAACATCCAAGAAGCCAGGAATTTACAATGGATTTTGATGACTCAAGTTTTATATTAAGTCCTCAAGTTAGATCCCTGCAATGTCTCATTGAAGATCTAGATAACTTTTCTATTCTCTCTGGACTAAAACCTAATTATGATAAGTGTACAATATTACGTATTGGATCTTTATCTAATACCACTTCAACATTAAAATAGACAGGATCCTGCAACTATGGAGAGATTAATACCTGTCTATTTATGGAAACATTGCCTTGATTAACTCCTTAGTCATATCTCAGTTTAGTCACTTAGTTATGGCACTGCCTACTCCTGATGATTCGTTTTTCAAATCATATGAGCAAAAATATTTCGCTTTATCTGGGCCGCTATACCCAACAAAATAAAACGAGCCTATCTATATAATGAATAGGAATTGTGTGGAGCCTATTAAATATAAAAGCACTAAGCCTCACCCTAAGAACTTCACTTACCGTAATTTCTGGACTATTAAGCGCACCTGAATATAAACCGCACCAACTGATTTTTTTTTTTAATATGTATTTTGTACATAAATAAGCTGCACATGTCTATTAAGCCGCAGGTGCCTACCGGTACATTGAAACAAATTAACTTTACACAGCCTTTAAATGAAACACGGCTTGTAAACAAAAATAAATAGGCTTTAACGAAATACGGCTTGTAAGAAAAATAAATAGGCTTTAACGAAACACGGCTTGTAACAAAAATTAAACAGTAGCCTACCAATAAAGTCATTGGTCACTATCTTCCTCCTCCTGTGCACTGAAACCACTGAAGTCATCTCCTTCGGTGTCGGAGTTGAATAGCCTCAGAATTGCTTCATCCGATGTTGTATCGGTTTCATTGTCGCTCTCGTCACTTTCATCCGGAGGCAAATTCCCCGCTGAACTTCCCTCAACAACACGCAGCAGTCCAGCCTTTCGAAACCCGTTGATGATAGTGGATTTTTTGACAATGCTCCACGCTGTCAGGACCCACTGGCAGACTTGACCATAAGTGGCTCTTTGCATGCGGCCCGTTTTAGTGAAGGATTTCTCCCCACTTGTCATCCAAGCCTCCCACTGAACACGGAGCGCCACCATAAATGCACGATTTACACTGATGTCCAGTGGCTGCAAATACTTTGTTGTGCCCCCAGGAATCACAGCTGGAATTGAGTTTGTCCTCTTGATGGCTTCTTTCACAAAATCTGTTATGTGGGCCCTCATGCTGTCCAACACGAGCAATGCCTTGTTCTTGTGAATGAATCCTCCCGGTCGCTTGCCGTAACACTCCGTATGCCATTCATGCATTAGGCCTTCCGTCATCCATCCTTTCTTGTTGACTTTCATAACAATTCCTCTCGGGAATTTTTCTTTTGGCATCGTCATGCGTTTAAAAATCAGCATCGGTGGAAGCTTTTCTCCCGATGCCGTGCAGCTCAGAACACAGGTGAAGTGCGTTTTTTCATGCCCAGTTGTTTTCAGCGTGACGGATGATTCGCCTTTCCTGTTGACAGTCTGAGTGAGAGGCAGGTCAAACGCCGTCTGCTCTCTGTGTGTTGACCCAGTCTTCAAGCTCATTTTCTAGTTCAGGCCATCTGCTTTTCTTCCCTCTGAAAGCTTTTGTTGTCTTTTTGCACTGAGTCAGTTCCTCACGCGGCTGTTTCCAACGTCTTATCATCGACTCATTAAGGCCAAGCTCCCGTGCAACAGCTCTATTTCCTTTTCCAACAGCCAGATCGATCGCCTTCAACTTGAAAGCTGCATCATATGCATTTCTCCGTGTCTTTGCCATGATGAGGGTGACAAAATGACTACCGTAATCAGAATGATGGGAAGTTTGAGCGCACTCGATTTACGTCACATTATGTGACGGTGCTCAGTTTTTTGGCGGCATGAATCTTGTGAAAGCGGGAAAAACCCATAAATTAGCCGCGTCATTGTATAAACCGCGTGGTTCAAAGCGTGGGAATAAAGTAGCGGCTTATAGTCCGGAAATTACGGTATTTAAAAGTTTTACTTGAACCCTAAATGTTTCTCAAGTAGATTATTAAGAAAAGCTCATCCATCGTTTAAAAATGGCCTTTTTGCCTTTGTGCAGATTGCCATGTCTCATTTTCGATTAATAAAAAAATGATACTTTGAAAAAAGTATCTCTCTTTTTCAAAACAAGCTTTGCTGAAGATGTTAGACACCATTGTGAAGGTGGCGGTGGCAAGATGGCGGACGGAAGACAGGGTGGTGCGGCAGGTGCCGGATCAACTCAGAATACCTAAGAGTGAATTAAGCTATTTTAAAAACACAATTAAGGGAATGAACTGGAATGATCTCTTTTCCTATACAGACGTGGAAGCTGATAGTCAGGTTTTTATATCCACAATCCAGACTACAATAAATGGTTTCCTAAAGAAAATCAAATCCAAACCTGGCCAAAATAGCACTCTTCCTTGGCTAAATGGAGAAATCTGGAAATTGATGAAAGAACGAGATTATGTTTTAAAAATAGCCCTAAGATCCAAATTAGAGCATGACAGACGTAGGTTTACCATGTTGAGAAATAAGGTGATGAAAGAAATCAGACAGGCCAAGACAAACTTTTTTATTTACATAATTGGTGAGGGAAAGGGAAATTCTAAACTGATCTGGGAGAATCTAAGAAAGTTAACAGGTAAAGACCATAGTAACACTGCAAAAAGACTAGAAATCATGGTGAATAACAATCTAACACAGGATGCAGTCAAAATAGCAATAGCCTTCAATTCCTACTTTATTGACTGTCAGGGTACTGACACAGAACCCCTCCACTGGTTTCTTGGGCTCAGTGCTCGTAAATTATGCTCAACCTGTCTTCATCATAAGGGAGGTTTCTGAGTCAAAGGTGAACAAGGTAATTAGCTCACTAAAGAACTCTAAAGCCAAAGATGTGTTTGGGCTGGACTCTACCTTTCTTACAAACTACGAAGAGTCACTCATTGGCCCCATTACTAAGGTCACCAACACATCTATTGGTCTGGGGGTGTTTCCAAGGGTATGGAAGTCGGCCATAATAAGGCCATCTTTAAATCGGGCGACCATGCTGACGTGAGTGAGTAACTGCAGGCCCATTAGTATACTACCTGTGGTGTCAAAGGTTGTTGAAAAGTGTGTAGCAGAACAACTGATTGCCCACCTCAACAACAGCACCTTCATATTACACTCCATGCAGTTTGGCTTCAGAGCGAAACACTCCACAGAAACGGCCAGCTGCTTTCTTCTGGAAAATGTGAAGTCCAAGATGGACAAAGGGTGCGTTGTTGGGGCTGTGTTTCTGGACCTAAGGAAGGCTTTTGATAATGTTAACCATGAGATTCTCATCACAAAATTGTCCAAGTTCAACTTTTCCCCTGATGCCTTTAGATGGGTGAAATCGTACCTTGAAGGTAGAACTCAGTATGTCAGAGTGAGCAATGAGCTGTCGCCCACTCTTAGCTATGATGTGGGTGTGCCCCAAGGGTCAATCCTGGGGCCCCTCCTGTTCAGTCTGTACATTAATGATCTGCCTTTTGTCTGTACTGGGTTTTAAGTTCAAATGTATGCAGATGATGTGGTGATATATGTGCATGGAAAGAGCAAACAACAAGCTGCACAAGAACTCATTACTGTAATGGTCAGGTTACAAAGTGGCTCAGTGACTCATGTTTGCATCTCAATGTGAAAAAAACTGTTTGAATGTTCTTCACAAAGAGGGCAACAGATGCTACTGAGCCAGATGTCTGTCTATGTGTCAGGGGAGAAGCTACAGGTGGTATCTGATGCTACTGAGACAGATGTCAATGTGTCAGGGGAGAAGCTCCAGCTGGTATCTGATGCTACTGAGCCAGATGTCAATGTGTCAGGGGAGACGCTCCAGGTGGTATCTGATTTTAAGTACCTTGGCATCATACTTGATTCCAACCTCTCTTTTAAAAAGCATGTGAAAAAGGTAATTCAAATAACCAAATTCATCCTAGCTAATTTCCGATTTATACGAAATTGTTTGACTACAGGGGTAGCAAATCTGTACTTCAAATCTATGATACTCCCCCACTTAACATATTGCTTGACTAGTTGGGCCCAAGCTTGCTGTACAACATTAAGACCTATTCAGTCTGTCTACAAACAGGCTCTCAAAGTGCTTGACAGGAAGCCCAATAGCCATCATCACTGTTACATCCTCA
Source organism: Oncorhynchus masou masou (assembly GCF_036934945.1). Classification (NCBI taxonomy): domain Eukaryota; kingdom Metazoa; phylum Chordata; class Actinopteri; order Salmoniformes; family Salmonidae; genus Oncorhynchus; species Oncorhynchus masou. Next base: position 7,154,698 of record NC_088227.1, read on the forward strand.
GAAAGCATGAGCTCCTGAGTTGGGAAAATCTTGTGCAATACACCGATGCATGTCTTGTGTTCATGATCCTTAATGGCCTGGCTCCCCCCCACTCAGTATTTTTGTTAAACAGAAAACCCAAACATATGGCAGCAGATCCACAAGGTCTGCCATGAGAGGTGACTGTATAGTGCCCTTAAGGAAAAGCACCTTTAGTAAATCCACTTTCTCTGTGAGAGCTTCCCATGTCTGGAATACACTGCCTTCAGACACACATAACTGCACCACATATCACACTTTCACAAAAAACATGAAGACGTGGCTAAAGGTCAATCAGATTTGTGAACATAATCCCTAGCTGTGTGTTGCTGCTTTCCATGTCTTTTGTCTGTAACTTGTGAGGTGTGGAAACACTTTGTTGCTTTTATGAATTTTGTCTTGCTGCTTTTTGTTCTATGTTGCTCTGTGTGTATGCTACGTCTTGCTTGTCCTATGTTGCTCTGTCTGTATGCTATGTCTTGCTTGTCCTATGTTGCTATTGTCTATATTGTAATTGTTTTTAATAACCTGTCCAGGGACTGCGGTTGAAAATTATCCAGCTGGCTAAAACTGGCACTTTTACTGAAACGTTGATTAATGTGCACTGTCCCTGTAAAAATAAAATAAACTCAAACTCAGAGCTGTCTACAATTTCATTCCCCTGAAAAGATAGAACAAATATTATGGCTGAACTCAAATGTGCTGGTTGATAAAATACCTGTATTCATGGGAAAGATGTTTGAAAAGGGTGTTTTGTTCTTAAATGATATTGTAAATTGTAATGGTAGAGTTATGTCCTTCATGGTGTTATCAGAATTGTATGGGAAAGTCTGCTCAATCCAAGAGTATAACCAATTACAGCATTGACCCAAAAATGGAGGAGGTGGGAGGCAGTGGAAGGAGGTAGGGAACTGGTCTGTCTGCCCAATATAAAGGATCAAAACTGGTGGAGGAATAAAAATAGCATAAATAGGAAAGTATACCAGTTTCATTTGAGGACCAGGATGTTGACAACTGTGCCAAACAGATTGCAAAATAGTTGGGAAGAGATTTTTGATGTACCTATTCCATGGTACATGGTGTATGAGTTAACATATAAAACAACGCAAGATTCAAGACTTCGTGCTTTTCAGCTAAAATTATTATAGAGAATTCTTGCCACCAACAAAATGTTGAATATTTGGGGCATAAAATCATAAAAGGTCTGCAGATTTTGTTGTGAGGATACAGAATCAATAGACCATTTATTTTGGTATTGCCTTCAGGTAGCCTGTTTCTGGTCTCAGGTTCAGGAATGGCTGAAAATGCATAACATTGATCTACAATTGACCCTAGAAATAGTACTGTTATGAAATCTGGAGAGATCGGGTGAGTCAATTACTATTATGTTAATACTATTAGTAAAAGTATTTATCTTCAACACGCAATCTGTGGATTCTATTCGATTAGATAGATTGACATTGTTTGTTAAACATCATAGCATAGTTGAAAGATATGTTGCGTAGAAACACGAAGTGGGTGGCCAGAAGAGATACAGTGGGACAAAAAAGTATTTTGTCAGCCACCAATAGTGCAAGTTCTCCCACTTAAAAAGACGAGAGAGGCCTGTAATTTTCATCATAGGTACACTAAAACTATGACAGACAAAATGAGAAAACAAAATCCAGAAAATCACATTGTAGGATTTTTAATGAATTTATTTGCAAATTATGGTGGAAAATAAGTATTTGGTCACCTACAAACAAGTGAATGATCTGCAGAGTGCTGGGACCAAAGTAACAAAGCCTACCAAGTTTGCTAGAGATTATTTGGATGATCCAGAAGAAGATTGGGAGAATGTCATATGGTCAGATGAAACCAAAATATAACTTTTTGGTAAAAACTCAACTTGTTGTGTTTGGAGGACAAAGAATGCCGAGTTGCATCCAAAGAACACCATACCTACTGTGAAGCATGGGGGTTGAAACATCATGCTTTGGGGCTGTTTTTCTGCAAAGGGACCAGGACGACTGATCCGTGTAAAGGAAATAATGAATGGGGCTGTGTATCGTGAGATTTTTAGTGAAAACCTCCTTCCATCAGCAAGGGCATTGAAGATGAAACGTGGCTGGGTCTTTCAGCATGACAATGATCCCAAACACACCGTCCGGGCAACGAAGGAGTGGCTTCGTAAGAAGCATTTCAAGGTCCTGGAGTGGCCAAGCCAGTCTCCAGATCTCAACCCCTAAGAAAATCTTTGGAGGGAGTTGAAAGTCCGTGTTGCCCAGCAACAGCCCCAAAACATCACTGCTCTAGAGGAGATCTGCATGGAGGAATGGGCCAAAATACCAGCAACAGTGTGGGAAAACCTTGTGAAAACTTACAGAAAACGTTTGACCTCTGTCATTGCCAACAAAGGGTATATAACAAAGTATTGAGATAAACTTTTGTTATTGACCGAATACTTATTTCCCCCTCTAATTTGCAAAAAAATCATAAAAAATCCTACAATATGATTCTGGATTTTTTTCCTAATTTTGTAGTTGAAGTGTACCTATGATGAAATTTACAGGCCTCTCATCTTTTTAAGTGGGAGAACTTGCACAATTGGTGCCTGACTAAATACTTTCTTGCCCCACTGTTGATGGGATGGGCTGAGGGTTGGTTTATGGAATTGGAGACAAGTTTGAGTGGAGTTGTTGTGTGTGAGAGAGAATGATGGTCAAAGATAAAAGTAAAAAATAAAGTCAAAATACAACTAAGTATGTTTGAATGACACTGAGGGGCAGTGTTTTTACAGCTAATTCCGGGTTGGCTGAGGCTGATGCCATGCAGGTGTTTGTACACATGCATATACACACCCTCATTCAAATAAATGTATACAAGAACACACACACACATGTAATAGTGCCAGACAAGCACACAAACATATACCCTTGGCAATGCTGTTATGATTTTATTTTGATTGATGATTGATGTTTTTTTGCATTGTTGTTTGCTGTTTGCTGTTTTCTTCTTTCTTTTTTCTCTTTCGTTCATTCTCTTGGTTGTTGGTGCATTGGGGGGTTCTTGGGGGTGGGGTTCATTCTCTTGGTTGTTGGTGCATTGGGGGGTTCTTGGGGGTGGGAATTCATTGTATTTATTTTTATTCTTGGAGGGAACTGTGGGAGGAGTCTTGAATGGTTGACGGACAGCTATTGGGGAACTGTGGGGGGATCTTGGAGGGTTCGGGTTCACGTTTTTTGGCCTGGTGGGAGATCGGTCAGCAGGGCAATGACCCTGGATGCTTCTGTGTGTCACTCTGAATGGGAATCTGTTGGATGACTTGAATGGTGTAGTTGTTAAACGGCTTCACTGCAAGTATATTGTATGTTTTGGATATTCAATTTTTAAAAAACATGATGGGGTATTATGTGTAGATCACTGACACAAAATGTACTTTTAAGCAGTTTTAAATTCAGGCTGTAAAGGGGTGTGAAATCCTTTCTGAAAGCTTTGTGTGTCTTGCACAGCTGCGTGTGTCTTGTCACTAATCTGGTCACCTTCTTCCCGATTCGGGGCAGTCCTACTCCTTTCTTATTTTCTATCTTTATCTATCTTGGACAGGATCGACAGAGAGAAAGGAAGGAGGAAAGATATTGCAGTGGGTTGGATTGGAACACTTGCTTGCAGCAGTACTTAGTACACGTGTTCTAGAGGAGAGGCTTAGACCTCTAGACCAGCCCAGGCTACATCCACACACCTTTAACTTCTCAATCTTCATCTTTTTCCTCACCAGGTTGTATGAGAAGCTATTGAAGGTGGCCTGGAAAGGCCACCACAAGGCCATGGAGAAGGTGGCCTACGCCATGCTGTTTGGAGACTATATGACCCAGAACATCCCCAAGGCCAAGGAGCTGTTTGAGAAGCTGTCCCTGGAGGGCTCCCCCAAAGCTCAGATGGTAATGGAACATCATGCATCCGGGGTAGACATTTTAAACATGCTCTGTTGATGCTTAGGGCTTCAGCCAGACAGCTTTTGTCTTAAAATGGCGGATTGAGTTGATGGTTTTTCAATGGGAGTCGTCCGTTGATGAACAGAGATGAATGTCCTTCAAAATAAGCACAGTATGTCCGTGGTCTTACGTATAACACTTGCTTTAAAGTATATGACTTGAATAGAAATGTTGACTGACGAAAACTAACAGTTGATGTATGCATATACTATTTAATCTATGTTCATGCATCTCTGTGTGGTATTCTAACGCTCCACCCGGTATCTTCCAACAGGCACTTGGTTTCTTGTACGCTGCTGGGTTAGGAGTGAACTCCAGTCAAGCAAAGGTACCAACATTCAGCCTCTCCTTCTTTCCATGTACCCTATATACTGATGAAAAGCTGTATTTGTTTTGAGGTAGCTTTCTTAGATAATATGGAGTTACCTCCTAAACCAGGAATGTAAAGCATAACTCTGTTCCAGGCACTGGTTTACTACACCTTTGGGGCTTTGGGCGGAAACCTGGTGGCTCATATGATTCTGGTGAGCTACTTCTGCTTTTTGAAGATTTGAATAGAGAAGCCTTATAATGTGTATTGTTTCTCTCTTATGGATATATACTGTATGATGATTGACCTTTTCTCCCTTTGCTACCATTCTCTCTTTAGGGATACCGATACTGGGGTGGGGTGGGTGTGCCCCAGAGCTGTGAATCAGCACTGACGCACTACAGACTGGTGGCCAATCATGGTAAGAAGCCACCTGCTGCCAACCAATTGAACACTTTCACTATCTCAGATGACAGTTTGTCAGTGTTTTGAATGGAGAACACCTGTATCTGAACGAGCATGTGCAGTAGAGTTTGAAAAGTAGATGTTCTTGTTGCGAAGTGTCTATTGCATATTTGTAGGTGCTGACCTTTTTATAGAAAAATCCGTAGATTCTACGCAAACTGATAAAACAAAAGCAAAGGCTGCAACTCAACTGTGTTCAAAAAAATCTATTTTATTCACAGAGCAATTTATGGCAGAAACATTGTCTTTCTGTCACCCACTCTCCAGTGGCCAGTGACGTGTCCCTGACGGGAGGCAGTGCGGTGCAGAGGGTACGTCTGCTGGACGAAGTGGAGAACCCAGGCTCTACCAGCGGCATGCTGGAGGAAGACCTGATCCAGTACTACCAGTTCCTGGCTGAGAAGGGAGATGTCCAGGCCCAGGTTAGGGTTCAGATGGGGCACACTGCTCTTAGTGATCTTCTTTGAATAGGAAATCTTTGCGATGGAAAAAAGCAATCAGTGTGAACGTGAAGCACTAAAACTATGTTGAAAGTATGTAGAAAAGATAAAAACCTTTACGTATTTGTTTCATAATGTAATCTTTGAGAACTAACAATCATCAAAGTTAAAGCTAGACAGTCAGGGAAAGTGGAAAATTCCATAAATGATGAATTTGGGGCATTATACCAATTATACACTTCCTCGCACTTGCAGGAGTTAAAGGAAGTAATCAAATCACTTTCTGAGTCTATTCGTTTTCAAGTTTCTCTGGCGCTTGCACGGCTATAGTATGATAATCAGTAAGGTGTAATGGTTGAAAGGGTGGATTCTGGTCAAAAGTAGTGTACTATATAGGGAATATGGCGCCATTTGGGACTCATTCGTCATGTTTCGTGCCATGGCCCTTTGTCCACAACAGGTGGGACTGGGCCAGCTGCATCTGCACGGTGGTCGGGGGGTGGAGCAGAACCACCAGGTAAACTTTCGCTAACCCATTTTCAAATTATTCAAACACTAGCTCTATGTCTTGCTCACTCTTGTATGCAATGTGCAGTTGTTGTGTGGAGTTGGTCACAAATGAAATGTTTGTTTGTCGACAGCGGGCGTATGATTACTTCAACCAGGCAGCGAATGCGGGGAACACACACGCCATGGCCTTCCTTGGGAAGGTAAGATTATTACATGATCTTATAGGCCTGTAGCACTGTGTAGAAATAAATAACGCAACCCTTACTCTGTGGCTGTGTTACTTTCCAGTGGTTTCTCCTCATGCTCCCTTCTCTCCTCTTCTCTTTATTCTATTTTCCTCTCTGTCCCTCATTCTGTCGCTCGCTCGCTTGCTCTCTCTGTCTCTCGCTTGCTCTCTCTGTCACTCGCTCTCTGTCACTCGCTCTCTGTCTCTCGCTCTCTCTGTCGCTCGCTCTCTCTGTCTCTCGCTCGCTCTCTCTGTCTCTCGCTCGCTCTCTCTGTCTCTCACTCATTCGCTCTGTCTCTCACTCGCTCTCTGTCTCACACTCGCTCTGTCGCTCTCTGTCTCGCTCGCTCTCTCTGTCTCTCGCTCGCTCTCTCTGTCTCTCGCTCGCTCTCTCTGTCTCTCGCTCGCTCTCTCTGTCTCTCGCTCGCTCTCTCTGTCTCTCGCTCGCTCTCTCTGTCTCTCGCTCTCTCTGTCTCTCGCTCGCTCTCTCGCTCTCTCTGTCTCTCGCTCTCTCTGTCTCTCGCTCGCTCTCTGTCTCTCGCTCGCTCTCTGTCTCTCGCTCGCTCTCTCTGTCTCTCGCTCGCTTTCTGTCTCTCGCTCGATCTCTCTGTTGCTCGCTCGCTCGCTCTCTGTCTTTCGCTCGCTCTCTGTCTCTCGCTCACTCGCTCTCTGTCTCTCGCTCACTCGCTCTCTGTCTCTCGCTCACTCTCGGTCTCTCTCTCTGTCAGATGTACTCAGATGGCAGTGAGTACTTGTCTCAGAACAATGAGACGGCACTGCAGTACTTCAAGAAGGCCTCTGACCTGGTGAGTGTCCAAATCTTAGAAATAGAATCACTAGTGTGGACATCATATTTCTATGGTCCAACCATGGATTGTTATAAATCCATAATGATATCTGTATAACTGTGTTTTCTTAATATGTCCTTTTATCAAACTATTCACTTCTTTGGGTATCTTATACATAGGCCACAGTGCCTGTACATACAGTGCCTTGCGAAAGTATTCGGCCCCTTGAACTTTGACCTTTTGCCACATTTCAGGCTTCAAACATAAAGATATAAAACTGTATTTTTTTGTGAAGAATCAACAACAAGTGGGACACAATCATGAAGTGGAACAACATTTATTGGATATTTCAAACTTTTTTAACAAATCAAAAACTGAAAAATTGGGCGTGTAAAATTATTCAGCCCCTTTACTTTCAGTACAGCAAACTCTCTCCAGAAGTTCAGTGAGGATCTCTGAATGAGCCAATGTTGACCTAAATGACTAATTATGAGAAATACAATCCACCTGTGTGTAATCAAGTCTCCGTATAAATGCACCTGCACTGTGATAGTCTCAGAGGTCCGTTAAAAGCGCAGAGAGCATCATGAAGAACAAGGAACACACCAGGCAGGTCCGAGATACTGTTGTGAAGAAGTTTAAGGCCGGATTTGGATACAAAAAGATTTCCCAAGCTTTAAACATCCCAAGGAGCACTGTGCAAGCGATAATATTGAAATGGAAGGAGTATCAGACCACTGCAAATCTACCAAGACCTGGCCGTCCCTCTAAACTTTCAGCTCATACAAGGAGAAGACTGATCAGAAATGCAGCCAAGAGGCCCATGATCACTCTGGATGAACTGCCGAGATCTACAGCTGAGGTGGGAGACTCTGTCCATAGGACAACAATCAGTCATATATTGCACAAATCTGGCCTTTATGGAAGAGTGGCAAGAAGAAAGCCATTTCTTAAAGATATCCATAAAAAGTGTCGTTTAAAGTTTGCCACAAGCCACCTGGGAGACACAGCAAACATGTGGAAGAAGGTGCTCTGGTCAGATGAAACCAAAATTGAACTTTTTGGCAACAATGCAAAACTTTATGTTTGGCGTAAAAGCAACACAGCTCATCACCCTGAACACACCATATCCACTGTCAAACATGGTGGTGGCAGTATCATGGTTTGGGCCTGCTTTTCTTCAGCAGGGACAGGGAAGATGGTTAAAATTGATGGGAAGATGGATGGAGCCAAATACAGGACCATTCTGGAAGAAAACCTGATGGAGTCTGCAAAAGACCTGAGACTGGGACGGAGATTTGTCTTCCAACAAGACAATGATCCAAAACATAAAGCAAAATCTACAATGGAATGGTTCAAAAATAAACATATCCAGGTGTTAGAATCCAAGTGTTAGAAGTCCAGACCTGAATCCAATCGAGAATCTGTGGAAAGAACTGAAAACTGCTGTTCACAAATGCTCTCCATCCAACCTCACTGAGCTTGAGCTGTTTTGCAAGGAGGAATGGGAAAAAATTTCAGTCTCTCGATGTGCAAAACTGATAGAGACATACCCCAAGCGACTTAAAGCTGTAATCGCAGCAAAAGGTGGCGCTACAAAGTATTAACTTAAGGGGGCTGAATAATTTTGCACGCCCAATTTTTGATTTGTTAAAAAAGTTTGAAATATCCAATAAATGTTGTTCCACTTCATGATTGTGTCCCACTTGTTGTTGATTCTTCACAAAAAAATACAGTTTTATATCTTTATGTTTGAAGCCTGAAATGTGGCAAAAGGTCGCAAAGTTCAAGGGGGCCGAATACTTTTGCAAGGCACTGTATGCCTGTACGAATTACCAATAAAAGAGTGTTCATAGTGGTCAAAAACTGCTGGGACAGAAACATTCCTACACATTGCTTTTCAATGACCACATGGTTTTTCAGGATCGATCAGTTACAGTTGAATTTGGAAGTTTACATACACTTTAGCCAAATACATTCAAACTCAGTTTTTCACAATTCCTGACATTTAATCCAAGTAAGAATTCCCTGTTTTAGGTCAGTTAACTTCTCTAGGGTAGGGGGCAGCATTGGGAATTTTGGATGAAAAGCTTGCCCAAATTAAACTGCTTGCTACTCAGCCATAAAAGCTAGAATATGCATATTTGGATAGAAAACACTCTGAAGTTTCTAAAACTGTTTGAATGATGTCTTTGAGTATAACAGAACTCATATGGCAGGCAAAGACCTGAGAAAAATCCAACCAGGAAGTGGGAAATCTGATGTTTGTAGTTTTTCGACTCTTGCCCTATCAAATACATAGTGTCTATGGGGTCATGTTGAACTTCATAAGGCTTCCACTAGATGCCAACAGTCTTTAGAACGTTGTTTGAGGCTTCTACTGTGAAGTGGGGCAGAATGAGAGGGGAATGAGTCAGAGGTCTGAATACCACTGTAAATAACACTTGTATCATTTATCAATGTTTATTATGAGTATTTCTGTAAATTGATGTGGCACTCTGCAAAATCACCGCATGTTTTGGAACTGCTGAAATTAACGCGCCAATGTAAACTCAGATTTTTGGATATAAATATGAACTTTACCAAACAAAACATACATGTATTGTGTAACATGAAGTCCTATGAGTGTCATTTGATGAAGATCATTTAAGGTTAGTGATTAATTTTATCTATATTTCTGCTTTTTGTGACTCCTCTCTTTGGCTGGAAAAATGGCTGTGTTTTTCTGTGACTTGGCTCTGACCTAACATAATCGTTTGGTTTGCTTTCGTCGTAAAGCCTTTTTGAAATCGGACACTGTGGCTGGATTTACAATAAAGCGTATCTTTACAATGGTGTAAAATACATATATATTTGAGGAATTTTAATTATGGAATTTCTGTTGTTTTGAATTTGGCGCCCTGCAGTTTCACTGGCTGTTGACATGTGGGACGCTACCATCCAACGTACCCTAGAGAGGTTAAGATCACCACTTTATTTTAAGAACGTGAAATGTCAGAATAATAGTAGAGAGAATGATTTATTTCAGCTTTTATTTCTTTCATCACATTCCGAGTGGGTCAGAAGTTTACATACACTCAATTAGTATTTAGTAACATTGCCTTTAAATTGTTTAACTTCTTGGCGCTACCCATCCCGTTAGCGGGATCATTTTCGTCGGCAACACCTGAATAGCATAGCGCCACAGTCAAATAACATTACAAAAAAATATTCATATTCATGAAATCACAAGTGCAATATTACAAAACACAGTTTAGCCTTTTGTTAATCCACCTGTCGTCTCAGATTTTGAAATTATGCTTTACAGCGAAAGCAATCCAAGCGTTTGTGTAAGTTTATCGATAGCCTAGCATAGCATTATGTACACTTAACATCAGGAAGCTTGGTCATGAAAATCAGAAAAGCAATCTAATTAACCGTTTACCTTTGATGATCTTCGGATGTTTTCACTCACGAGACTCCTAGTTACATAACAAATGTTCCTTTTGTTCCATAAATATTATTTTTATACCCAAAATACCTCCATTTGTTTGTCGCGTTATGTTTAGAAATCCACATGAAAGAGCGGTGACGACAACGCAGACGGAAATTCCAAATTTCCATAATTTCCACAGAAACATGTCAAAAGTTTTTTATAATCATTCCTCAGGTTGTTTTTAAAATACATATTCGATAATATATCAACCGGGTGTGTAGGTTTTTCAATAACACCGGGTGGAACAATGGCCGCTTTACTCTGTAGCGCAAAACTCACTCTGAGAGCCCCCACCTATCCACTTATGCAATGTGATCTTTCACGCTAATTTTTCAAAATAACAGCCTGAAACTGTCTAAAGACTGTTGACACCTTAGGGAAGCCATAGAAAAAGGAGTCTGGTTGATATCCCTTTAAATGGAGGATAGGCATGCATAGGAACAGAGGTTCCAAAATAGAGGCACTTCCTGATTGGATTTTCCTCAGATTTTTGCCTGCAATATCAGTTCTGTTATACTCACAGACAATATTTTTACAGTTTTGGAAACTTTAGAGTGTTTTCTATCCTAATCTGACAATTATATGCATATTCTAGTTTCTGGGGCTGAGAAATAGGCAGTTTCAAATTGGTATGTTTTTTAGCCAAAAACTAAAATACTGCCCCCCCACACACAAAAGGTTAACTTGGGTCAAATGTTTTGGGTAGCCTTCCACAAGCTTCCCAGATTAACTTGGGTGAATTTTGACCCATTCCTCCTTACAGAGCTGGTATAACTGAGTCAGGTTTGTAGGCTTCCTTGCTTACACACGCTTTTTCAGTTTTGCCCACACATTTTCTATAGGATTGAGGTCATGCCTTTGTGATGGCCACTCCAATACTTTGACGTTGTTGTCCTTAAGCCATTTTGTCACAAGCTTGGGGTCATTGTCCATTTGGAAGACCCATTTGCGAACAAGCTGTAACTTCCTGACTAATGTCTTGAGATGTTGCTTCAATATATCCACATAATTGTCCTCCCTCATGAAGCCATCTATTTTGTGAAGTGCACCAGTCCCTCCTCCAGAAAAGCACCCCCACAACATGATGCTGCCACACCCGTGCTTCACAGTTGGTATGGTGTTCTTTGGCTTGCAAGCCTTCCCCCTTTTCCCCCAAATATAACAGTGTTCATTATGGCCAAACAGTTCTATTTTTGTTTCATCAGACAAGAGGACATTTCTCCAAAAAGTATGATCTATCTACTATGGATATAGATACTTTTGTACCTGTTTCCTCCAGCAAGTTCACAAGTTCCTGTGCTGCTGTTCTGGGATTGATTTGCACTTTTCGCACCAAAGTACGTTAATTTCTAGGAGACAGAACGCGTCTCCTTCCTGAGCAGTATGACGGCTGCGTGGTCCCATGATGTTTATACTTGCATACTATTGCCTGTACAGATGAACGTGGTACCTTCAAGCGTTTGGAATTTGCTCCCAAGGATGAACCAGACTTGTGGAGGTCAACAATTTCTGTTCTGAGGTCTTGGCTGATTTCTTTTGATTTTCCCATGATGTCAAGCAAAGACGCAGTTTGAAGGTAGACCTTGAAATACATCCACAGGTACACCTACAATTGCCTCAAATTATGTCAATTAGCCTATCAGATGCTTCCAAAGCCATGACGTCCTTTTCTGGAATTTTCCAAGCTGTTTAACGGCACAGTCAAGTTAGTGTATGTAATCTTCTGACCCACTGGAATTGTGATACAGTGAATTATAAGTGAAATAATCTGTCTGGAAACAATACTTGGAAAAATGACTTGTGTCATGCACAAAGTAGATGTCCTAACCGACTTGCCAAAACTATAGTTTGTTAAACAAGAAATTTGTGGAGTGGTTGAAAAACAAGTTTTAATGACTCAAACCTAAGTGTATGTAAACTTCCGACTTGAACTGTATATATTATTAGTCAAATTAACCGGTATAGATGGTTTTCTCTCTTTTTGGTGTCCTTTCCAACTGTTCTTGTCCCCTAGGGTAACCCTGTTGGGCAGAGTGGACTGGGCATGGCGTACCTGTATGGGAGGGGCGTTCCAGTGGTAAGTGACTGCAAGTGTCCACCATCACCCAGTTACACTACAAGAGCTTGGCAGGTAGCCTGGCGGGTAGGAGTGTTTCGGGTGCTGGCAAATCCCAGAGCTGACAAGGTAAAAATCTGTTGCTCTGCTCCAGAGCAAGGCAGTTAACCCACTGTTCCGCAGGCACCAATGACGTGGATGTTTATTAAGGCAGCCCCTCTGATTCAAAGGGGTTGAGTTAAATGCGGAAGACACATTTCAGTTGAATGCATTCAGTCGTACAACCGAATACTTAACCCCCTTTCCCAAAACATATTTAGTTGAGATAAAGATTTATGCAATACGGTTTAGCTGCATGCCTGTATGATTCAAACGGTAGTTACATTCCAAAAGTGAGCTTTTGTAGAGATTGGCATAGGCAATTGAATCCAGCAGCTGTGTAGACTATCTGTATTTTCTGTATGATTTCCACAATAGTTATGTTTTGTGTGTGTGTCCTACAGAATTACGAGTTGGCGCTGAAATACTTCCAGAAGGCAGCAGAGCAGGGCTGGGTAGACGGACAGCTTCAGCTGGGCACAATGTACTACAGTGAGTGTGTGCGCATGCGCTGTGGGCCTGTGTGTGTAGAGACCTCCTGTTTTTTCTGTTGGTTAGTGTAAAACACCCTTGTCCCTTTTGTTTCCTGGGGAACAGTGCAATAAAAAAAGTTCAAAATTCTGCTCCCAAATCTGCAATCTCAACCATTCTTTTTTCTCTTGCACACCACCTCTCCCTCTCCTTCTCTGTGTTGGGGATCTCTCACTCACTTTTGTCTCTCCATTCCCCCTCTTCCGCCCCAGATGGGATCGGGGTGAAGCGTGACTACAAGCAGGCCCTCAAGTTCTTCAATCTAGCCTCGCAGGCGGGCCACATCCTGGCCTTCTACAACCTGGCCCAGATGCATGCCACGGGCACCGGCGTTATGCGCTCCTGCCACACCGCCGTGGAGGTGAGCTAGTTAGCCATTAGCTAGCGGATGTACATAATTGGCTAGCTACAGCATGATCTATTAATTAGTAATTAGCTATAGCTGCTGTATTGAATTGGCTATAGCTATAGCATTAGCCATCAATTAGCCGTTAACGAGCTGCTATGGAATTGTATAGCTATAGGATTAGCCATTAGCTAGCTATTAGCTAGTTCAGTATCCCAGCGCGTCACAGCTCATTAGCCTTTAATTACACACCACTGCCAAACTAGCCACCTGGGAGCTAGCCTCTAGACATTATTTTCCATTAGCCAGCAATTAGCTTTCTGTTAGCTGTGCATTAAACCATCAATAAACCATCCGTTAGCCTGAGATTAACCTTCATCCGTTAGATCTATGCATGAAAAAACAATTAGCTGTCTTCTTGCTAGGAATAAAAAATTGCCATCCGTTTAGCCATTTAGTAGCGTGTTAATTGCCATCCATTAAATGCCATTCAGCCATGTATTAGCTAAGCATTTAGCCATTTGCTACTGACTGTCAGTCATTGTTTGCCAATTCATACTTATCCATACCTTAGCCATTGATCCACAACTGGGGTCAGATATATTTTTATCCTCCCAATGGTTAAATTTAAAATCAGGGGTTGTGAAATCTGATCCAAAGCCTGTGGTTAGGGGTGACTTCTACCTCGAATTCTCTGAACAGACCCTTTTGTTCATGTTTCTGTGTATATCTGTCTGTGTCTTATTGCGTGTGTGTGTCTGTGAGCAGCTCTTCAAGAATGTGTGTGAGCGTGGGCGCTGGTCAGAGAGGCTTATGGCAGCCTACCGCAGCTTCAAGGACGGCGACATGGATGGGTCGCTGGTGCAGTACCTACTGCTGGCCGAGCAGGGCTATGAAGTGGCCCAGAGCAATGTAGCCTTCATCCTGGACCAGAGTAAGAACACATAAACAGTGCACATACAGTTGAAGTCGCAAGTTTACATACGCTTAGGTTTGAGTCATTAAAACTTGTTTTTCAACCACTCCACAAATTTCTTGTTTAACAAACTATAGTTTTGGCAAGTTGGTTAGGACATCTACTTTGTGCATGACACAAGTCATTTTTCATCCAATAATTGTTAACAGACAGATTATTTCACTTCACAATTTACTGTATCACAATTCCAGTTGATCGTGCCTTTAAACAGCTTGGAAAATTCCAGAAAATGATGTCATGGCTTTAGAAGCTTCTGGTGGCTAATTTATATAATTTGAGTCAATTGGAGGTGTACCTGTGGATGTATTTCAAGGCCTACCTTCAAACTCAGTGCCTCTTTGCTTGACATCATGGGAAAATCAAAAGAAATCAGCCAAGACCTCAGAACAGAAATTGTAGACCTCCAAAAGTCTGGTTCATCCTTGGGAGCAATTTCCAAATGCCTGACAGTAAAACGTTCATCTGTACAAATAATAATACGCAAATATAAACACCATGGGACCACGCAGCCGTCACACTACTCAGGAAGGAGACGTGTTCTGTCTTCTGGAGATTAATGTACTTTGGTGCGAATAGTGCAAATCAATCCCAGAACAACAGCAAAAGACCTTGTGAAGATGCAGGAAGAAACAGGTACAAAAGTATCTATATCTACAGTAAAACGAGTCCTATATCGACATAACCTGAGAGGCCGGTCAGCAAGGACGAAGACACTGCTCCAAAACCGCCAAAAAAGCCAGACTACAGTTTGCAACTGCACATGGGGACAAAGATCGTACTTTTTGGAGAAATGTCCTCTGGTCTGATGAAATTAAAATAGAACTGTTTGGCCATAATGACCATTGTTATGTTTGGAGGAAAAAGGGGAAGGCTTGCAAGCCGAAGAACACCCATCCCAACCGTGAAGCACGGGGAGGCAGCATCATGTTGTGGGGGTGCTTTGCTGCAGGAGGGACTGGTGCACTTCATAAAATAGATGACATCATGAGAAAATAAAATTATGTGGATATATTGAAACAACATCTCAAGACATCAGTCGGGAAGTTAAAGCTTGGTTGCAAATGGACAATGACCCCAAGCATACTTCTAAAGTTGTGACAAAATGGCTTAAGGACAACAAAGTCAAGGTATTGGAGTAGCCATCACAAAGCCCTGACCTCAATTCTATAGAAAATTTGTGGGCAGAACTGAAAAAGCGTGTGCGAGCAAAGAGGCCTACAAACCTGAGTCAGTTATATCAGCTCTGTCAGGAGGAATGGGCCAGAATTCACCCAACTTATTGTGGGAAGCTTGTGGAAGGCTACCCGAACGGTTTGACCCAAGTTAATCAATTGAAAGGCAATGCTACCAAATCCTAATTGAGTGTATGTAAATTTATGACCCACTGGTAATGTGATGAAAGCAATCAAAGCTGAAATAACCCTAACCCTAACCCTCTCTGCTATTATTCTGACATTTCACGTTCTTAAAATAAAGTGGTGATCCTAACTGACCTAAGACAGGGAATTTTAACTAGGATTAAATGTCAGGAATTGTGAAAATCTGAGTTTAAATGTATTTGGATAGGGTGTATGTAAACTTCCGACTTCAACTGAATATAAACCCAGCAAAAAAAGAAACGTCCTCTCACTGTCAACTGCGCTTATTTTCATCAAACTTAACATGTGTAAATATTTGTATGAACATAACAAGATTCAAAAACTGAGACATAAACTGAACAAGTTCCACAGACATGTGACTAACAGAAATTGAATAATGTGTCCCTGAACAAAGGGGTGGTCAAATCAAAAGTAACAGTCAGTATCTGGTGTGGCCACCAGCTGGGTTAAGTACTGCAGTGCATCTCCCCCTCATAGACTGCATAAGATATGCCAGTTCTTGCTGTGAGATGTTACCCACTCTTCCACCAAGGTACTTGCAAGGTCCTGGACATTTCTGGGGGGAATGGCCCTAGCCCTCACCCTCCGATCCAACAGGTCCCAGATGTGCACAATGGGATTGAGATCCGGACTCTTCGCTGGCCATGGCAAAACACTGACATTCCTGTCTTGCAAGAAATCACCCACAGAACGAGCAGTATGGCTGGTGGCATTGTCATGCTGGAGGGTCATGTCAGGATGAGCCTGCAGGAAGGGTACCACATGGAGGAGAATGTCTTCCCTGTAACGCACAGCGTTGACATTGCCTGCAATGACAACAAGCTCAGTCTGATGATGCTGTGACACACCGCCCCAGACCATGACGGAACCTCCACCTCCAAATCGATCCCGCTCCAGAGTACAGGCCTTGGTGTAACGACGATAAACGCAAATCCGACCATCACCCCTGGTGAGATAAAACCGCGATTTGTCAGTGAAGAGCACTTTTTGCCAGTCCTGTCTGGTCCAGCGACGGTGGGTTTGTGCCCAATGACAATGTTGTTGCCTGCCTTACAACAGCACTGATGGAGGGATTGTGCATCCCTGGTGTAACTCGGGCAGTTGTTGTTGCCATCCTGTACCTGTCCCGTAGGTGTGCTGTTCGGATTTACCAATCCTGTGCAGGTGTTGTTACACGTGGTCTGTCACTGTGAAGACAATCAGCTGTCCGTCCTGTCTCCCTGTAGTGCTGTCTTAGGCGTCTCACAGTACGGACATTGCAATTTATTGCCCTGACCACATCTGCAGTCCTCATGCCACCTTGCAGCATGCCTAAGGCACGTTCACGCAGATGAGCAGGGACCCTGGGAATTTTTATTTTGGTGTTTTTTAGAGTCAGTAGAAAGGCCTCTTTAGCGTCCTAAGTTTTCATAACTGTGATTTTTATTGCCTACAGGTCTATAAGCTGTTAGGGTCAAAACGACCGTTCCACAGGTGCATGTTCATTAATTGTTTATGGTTCATTGAAAAAGCATGGGAAACCGTGTTTAAACCCTTTACAACGAAGATCTGTGAAGTTGTTTGGATTTTTACGAATTATCTTTGGAAGACAGGGTCCTGAAAAAGCGTTGTTTATTTTTTTTGCTGAGTTTATATTGTCATGGTTATTTCTTTATTATCGAATGAGGAGACAAACAAAGCCAGAGTTATACTTAAACTAAATCTTTATTCACTTTTTAATAAGGAAAGCATGTCACACCACACACAAAAGTGAATGATGTGTGGTCTGCAATAACGATGGCCGGCCGACGAACCACCCTTAGATGATTCGTTGAGAGCCCCCACACAAAGGATACCAAGATATTTTATAGCAAAGATACACCCCCGTAGTCCACATGACAAACAACAGATGTGTGGAATGGGTCACAAGGTTAGGAGTCGTATGAAATAAATTAATAATTCACAGCAGACAGTATCTGCTGTAAAGACTGTTCTCAATGTGTGGAAACTAGGGTCTAGCCCCCAAAGCAAGCTTCCTCTCATAATTATCCATAACCGAGCCATCTCCACCCTGGTCCCTCCCAGTACACAAACACCAACTCATGCTATGGAATGCGTTCTTTAGATTTTATCATCGTAAATCCACTGACAGCAGTAAGCTCCCACAGGCCCAACTCAGAAGACTACGCATAGAGGAGTGTTCTATGAACCCTATTCCATTCCATTAAACAACCATTTGATGCAGTAACAGTATTATAACATAATCTTGTAATTTCGCTCTCACATTCCCCCATTTTAAGAATTCTCTCAACTTAAAAGAAAATTACAAGATTTTAAAACATTAATTCACACGTAGAAAACAAATAAGGCATCAACAACTTATAGAAAAACATGTAGAAAAAAAACTTCCTTGCACTCGTATACCACTATTGTAAATGACCATCCGTAGGTTCATTAAACCTTTAACCTTAACATAAAATGATCATTGGGAAATAATATAAACATTAAAATATCGTTAAGAAATTAAATCTAAATCAGAGTACATTTTTCATAAGTTTGAAAAAAATCATCATGGTGATACTGATCATAATCCCTGTCACTTAGTATTTTAGTATTGTCCTTGTCTATGTGTTACTTTGCACCAGTATAGGCTTTTTCGGTTTTCGTGTTACGTTTTGTAGTGTTTGTGTTTAGTTGTTTTTTTTATTAAACATGAATCTAAATAGCCACGCCGCATTTTGGTCCGACTCTCATTCGCATAAAGAAAACCGTTACAGAGTCACCCACCACAACAGGACCAAGCGGCGTGACAACAAGCAGCAGCAGCAGCAAAATAAAGACTTCTGGACTTGGGAAGAAATCCTTGACGGGAGAGGACCCTGGGCTAAACCAGGGGAGTGTAGCCGCCCCAAGGTGCAGCAGGAGAAGAGGCAACAGGAGCAGCTCACAGAGGAGCTGGAGGCAGCGAAGGCAGAGAGGCGCTGGTATGAGGAGGCAGCACGGCGGCGTGGATGGAAGCCCGAGAGTCAGCCCCAAAAATTTATTGGGGGGGCTCACAGGAAGTATGGCGAAGCCAGGTAGAAGATCTGCATCAACTTCCTGTGGTTACCGGGGGGCTAGAGAGACCGGGCAGGCACCATGTTATACTGTGGAGCGCACGGTGTCCCCAGTGCGGGTGCATAGCCCGGTGCGGTACATTCCAGCTCCGCGTATCGGCCGGGGTAGAGTGAGCTGGTCCCCAGTGCGTCTCCTTGGGCCGGCTTACATGGCACCAGCCTTGCTCACGGTGTCCCCGGTTCGCCTGCATAGCCCAGTGTGGGCTATTCTACCTCGCCGCACTGGCAGGGCGACCGGGAGTATTCAACCAGGTAAGGTTGGGCATGCTCGGTGCTCAAGAGCTCCAGTGCGCCTGCACGGTCCGGTCTACCCAGTACCACCTCCACGCAACAGCCCTCCGGTGGCAGCTCCCCGCAGCAGGCTTCCTGTGCGTGTCCTCGGCCCAGTACCACCAGTGCCAGCTCCACGCATCAGGCCTACAGTGCGCCTCGCCTCTCCAGCGCTGCCAGAGCCTTCCTCCTCTCCAGCGCTGCCGGAGCCTTCCTCCTCTCCAGCGCTGCCGGAGTCTCCCGCCTGTTTAGCGCTGCCAGAGCCTTCCTCCTCTCCAGCACTGCCGGAGTCTCCCACCTGTTCAGCGCAGTCAGAGCCTTCCTCCTCTCCAGCGCTGCCGGAGTCTCCCACCTGTTCAGCACTGCCAGTCTGCAAGGAGCAGCCAGAGCTGCCAGTCTGCAAGGAGCAGCCAGAGCTGCCAGTCTGCAAGGAGCAGCCAGAGTTGCCAGTCTGCAAGGAGCTGCCAGTCTGCAAGGAGCAGCCAGAGCTGCCAGTCTGCAAGGAGCAGCCAGAGCTGCCAGTCTGCATGGAGCAGCCAGAGCTGCCAGTCTGCATGAAGCAGCCAGAGCTGCCAGTCTGCATGGAGCAGCCAGAGCTGCCAGTCTGCAAGATCCGCCAGTCAGCCAGGATCTTCCAGACCCGCCAGTCAGCCAGGATCCGCCAGTCAGCCAGACTCTTCCAGGCCGGGAGTCCGCACCTTGGGGGGGGGATTCTGTCACGCCCTGGTCTTAGTATTTTGTGTTTTATTTATTTATTTGGTCAGGCCAGGGTGTGACATGGGTTTTGGTATGCGGTGTGTTTTGTCTTGGGGTTTTTCACAGGTATTGGGATTGTGGCTTAGTGGGGTTTTCTAGCTTAGTCTATGGCTGTCTAAAGTGGTTCTCAATCAGAGGCAGGTGTTTGTTGTTGTCGTTGTCTCTGATTGGGAACCATATTTAGGCAGCCATATTCTTTGAGTGTGTCGTAGGTGATTGTCCTCGTTTCTGTCCGACTCTCCTTCGCATAAAGAAAACCGTTACAATCCCATTGGTCAGCATGGTGGAGATGACCATTTCCATCCACATAACACCGTCTGTAGAAACTAAAATTAGCATATCATGTTGGATAAATCCAGGTAGTGACTCCTGGTTTAAGTAAAATGTATTCTTTGGTGCCTAATGAACATGACCCAGGACAAGCATCATGATTCCACTATTTATAAGGCAACTCCTATAGTCTCTATGTGCCATTAGCACCATACTTTCTATACTTTCTATATTATCATCAAAAATGTAATTTGGTAATGGATAAAAGTCAAATATATTAAAAAAATAAAATAAATTGAACCTTTATTTAACTCAGTTAAGAACAATTTCTTATTTACTATGACAGCCTACCCCGGCCAAACCTGGGCCAATTGTGCCCGGCCCTATGGGACTCCCAATCACGGCCGGATGTGATGCAACCTGGATTCGAACCAGGGACTGCAGTGACGCCTCTTGCACTCAGATGCAGTGCCTTAGACCGCTGCGCCACTCAGGAGCCCAAGTGGATCAACATTAAGTTGCTCCACTCATATGGTTTTTAACATACCAAACTTACTCAAATCAATTACCGGTATTTTTTTAAATCATATACTGTTGTATCGTGCCATGGCTGTGCCAGAGCTGAGTGCAAGCCAAACCCGGGCACTCCTTTATGGGAAGGCATACCCAAGTTCAACTCACAATCGACTCCGACACAGGCACGACAGCCAAGAACACATGCAGTACTGACAATCCAGAGTAAACCTGTAAAACCAACCCTCTCTCCTCTCTACACATTTTGTTTTTTATTC
The DNA here is from genome assembly GCF_036934945.1 of Oncorhynchus masou masou. Lineage (NCBI taxonomy): Eukaryota > Metazoa > Chordata > Actinopteri > Salmoniformes > Salmonidae > Oncorhynchus > Oncorhynchus masou. The sequence goes on from NC_088227.1 coordinate 7,175,473, forward strand.
CAGGGTCGTTGCTCTAAAGCCATTTATTGTAGTTGTTCTACCGTTAAGTTTAATCACATTATCCCAGTGTTAACCAGCCCACCACACACTAGAGACAAAAACCCTGTTGACAATACCTAATCCATCCATTTGCCGGTGTGTATCGGAAGAATACCCTTACCCTCGCTTTCCCCCAAATATAAACCTGATATTACGTCCATGTAGTCCAAAGTTCCATACTGCATAAATAGAAAAAGGATACGTCCACGGTTCCATACTGCATAATAAGTTTGGGTAAAAACAAATTAATCCATAATTGTACTGTGTAATGCGGTGCAAATATGTATCGAGGACTTCGACATTGTAATCTTTGAGTCCTTGAACATTTGGTTGTTTTCATATTATTTATGGACCACTAGATGAGCATTCTGCTTCTCTGCTCGGAGCCTTTTGAAAGTGGGGTACAGGGCACGTCATCTCTACACTATTTCATGGTGAAATTGTTCACTAATAGAGAATGGGGTGTTATTAAATTCCACACCCTGTTGTAACAAGGCAATTTTCATATTGTTGTGGGTTAGCATAGCTACAATCGGACAGGGCCTTCCCTCTACTCTGCCACCAGAACGGTGAGCTCTTTGAAAATCAATTGTTTCTACCTGTTCGTCTGTCATTTTGAGATTACATTTCATGAACACCTTGACTTTTTCCTCTGTTGACTGATGGTTTTCGTCCTTTATTCCCATTATAACAATATTATTTTTCATACTTCTGCACTTTAGAGCAAGTCATTTGGCTTTCATTGTTTTATCATACCGTAGTTTTAGTTTTAGTTTCCATGTTAGTTTTCGTTATCTTATTTTCCGCTCGTATTTCTTCCATCATTTTATTACTGTAATCCATTCCTGTTTTTAAGTCCTCAACCTCCCCAGTAGACCAGGCAATATATCTTTTTTTTTAACTGCTCGCTAATGCTTGTAAGCAATACTCTATCCTCTGGAGACATAGTTATAAAAACATCCCCCTCCAATATTAAATTTGGAATTTTAGACAGCTGCTTCCCTCCCGTTTCGCTCGCAGAGCTTGAGGAAAGGTCTTCTCTTGTTCGCTTCGATGTATGCGTTTATTTTTCGAGCATATCAAAATGCTGATCAATAAATAGTTCCAGATTCTCTATATCAGTGGTTCCCAAACTTTTTATAGTCCCGTACCCCTTCAAACATTCAACCTCCAGCTGCATTCCCCCCTCTAGCACCAGGGTCAGCGCATTCTCAAATGTATTTTTTTTTTACATCATTGTAAGCCTGCCACACACACACACTATACGATACATTTATTAAACATAAGAATGAGCATGAGTTTTTGTAAGAACCCGGCTCGTGGGAAGTGACAAAGAACTCTTATAGGACCAGGGCACAAATAATAATATAATAATAACCAATAATTATTCTCTTTCTTTAGCAATCTTACATATAAGATGGCTCAATAACAATAACTCACCACAGGTTAATGAGAAAGGTGTGCTTGAAAGGATGCACATAACTCAATGTTGGGTTGTATTGAAGAGAGTCTATCTTAAATAATTTTCCACACACAGTCTGTGCCTGTATTTAGTTTTCATTCTAGTGAGGGCCAAGAATCCACTCTCACATAGGTACGTGGTTGCAAAGGGCATCAGTGTCTTAACAGAGCGATTTGCCAAGGCAAGAAACTCTGAGCGCAGACCTATCCAGAAGTCTGGCAGTGGCTTCTGATTAAATAAAATGTTCACAGAAAAGCTTGTTGCAATTTTGACGAGGCTCGCTTGTTCATATATCGTTAAGTGGACTGGAGGCAGGGCATGAAAGGGATAACGAATCCAGTTGTTTGTGTCGTCCATTTCGGGAAAGTACCTGCGTAATTGCGCACCGAGCTCATTCAGATGCTTTGCTATCACATTTGACATTGTCTGCAAGCTTGAGTTCATTTGCGCACAAAGAAATCATACAATGATGGAAAATACCTGTGTGTTGTCCTTGTTAATACAGACAGAGAAGAGCTCCAACTTCTTAATCATAGCCTCAATTTTGTCCCACACATTGAGTATAGTTGCGGAGAGTCCCTGTAATCCTAGATTCAGATCATTCAGGCAAGGAAAAACATCACTCAGATAGGCCAATCGTGTGAAAAACTCGTCATCATGCAAGTGGTCAGACAAGTGAAAATTACGGTCAGTAAAAAAAACCTTTAAGCTCGTCTCTCAATTCAAAAAAATGTGTCAATACCTTTCCCCTTGATAACCAGCGCACTTCTGTATGTTGTGAAAGCGTTACATGGTCGCTGCCCATATAATGCAGAAAAGACACGAGAGTTCAGGGGCCTTGCTTTAACAAAGTTAACCATTTTCACTGCAGTGTCCATAAAGTCTTTCAATTTGTCAGGCATTCCCTTGGCAGCAAGAGCCTCTCAGTGGATGCTGCAGTGTACCCAAGTGGTGTCGGGAGCAACTGCTTGCTCGTGCGTTACCACTCCACTATGTCTCCCTGTCAGGGCTTTTGCGCCATCAGTACAGATACCAACACATCTTGACCACCAAAGTCCATTTGATGTCACAAAGCTGTCCAGTACTTTAAAAATATCCTCTCATGTTGTCAATGTTTCCAGTGGTTTGCAGAAGAGGATGTCGTCTTCCTTAATTGACCCTCCCCCCATAAACGTAACAGACATATACCAGGAGCTGTGCCAGGCCCTGGATTGTATGCGAAGCAGTAATTGTTTCAAAACATCTTCTGCCATGTCACTGATGCGTCGTGAAACAGTGTTGTTTGATGAAGGCATTGTCTGTATAGTTTTTTGTGGCCTTTCCCCCCAGCATTGCCTACCTGTATTTGACATTGTGGTGTTATTTCACTGAACACTAGATGTTTTAATTTAATTTTTGGCAGTGAAATGAAGCTACTCAGGTGAGAAAATACCCTCACCCAATTGTATAGCCCCATTTTTAAAAATGTGAATCACATTTTTATTTGGCGTACCCCCTTGGAGTTGTTTATTAACCATTATTTTACCATGTATATATATTTTACCATGTATATGAAAAGTGCACTATTGGAACAAAAAAATATTGAGGTTCTGTTCGGAATGAAACAATTGGATAATCATTTGGTGTGTGTGTGTGTGTGTGTGTGTGTGCGTGCATGCGTGCGTGCGTTTCTATTTCTCACTTTAAGCAGAGGCCCGGATCTTCAGTGAGAACGAGACGTACCCTCGAGCCCTCCTCCATTGGACCAGAGCAGCAGCACAGGGTTGGTCTAGCCTCCTTCATAAATCACCCTCCCCTCTTATTGCTGTGCTGAGCAACCATCTTGTTTTTGTACCCTTAAGTTATTGTTGGCAAGGATAGGTAAGATAAAGCTGGGGTATTAAAACGTATGGTAATGACATGTGTACTGTGTGTTCAAATGTGGTTAAACAATGACTAGGATAAAGCTGGGGGACAACCACTTCTACGGTTACGGGACTGACGTGTGTACTGTGTTACCCAGGGCCCAGTTAAAAAACAAACATTTTAATCCACATTAAAATGATCATGTGACAAAATGGAAGAAAATCTCCAACATATCACATTATATGCTACAATAAATATAATATAAAATCAAATAAAATTGTATTAGTCACATGCGCCGAATACAACAGGTGTAGACCTTACAGTGAAATGCTTACTTACAAGCCCCTAACCAGCAGTGCAGTTTTAAAAAATCATGTTGTGGGGGGTGCTTTGCTGCAGGAGGGACTTGTGAGCTTCACAAAATAGATGGCATCATGAGGATGGAATATTATGTCAAGGTATTAGAGTTGCCATCACAAGGCCCTGACCTCAATCCTATAGAAAATTTGCGGGCAGATCTGAAAAAGCACGTGTGAGCAAGGAGGCCTACAAACCTGACATTTCACATTCTTAAAATAAAGGGGTGATCTTAACTGACCTAAGACAGGGAATTTTTTACTGGGATTAAATGTCAGGAATTGTGAAAAGCTGAATTTGAATGTATTTGGATGAGGTGTATGTAAACTTCCGACTTCAACTGTAGGTAGAGTTATTAAAGTGACTATGCATAGATGATAACAACAGAGAGTAGCAGCGGTGTAAAAGAGGAGGGGGGACAATGCAATTAGTCTGGGTAGCCATTTGATTAGATGTTCTGGAGTCTTATGGCTTGGGGGTAGAAGCTCTTTAGAAGCCTCTTGGACCAAGACTTGGCACTCCGGTACCGCTTGCCGTGCGGTAGCAGAGAGAACATGTTGTATAAAAAGATCATCAAGGACAACAACTACCAACTGCCTGTTCACCTCTATCATCCAGAGGACGAGGTCAGTACAGGTGCATCAAAGCTGGGACCGAGAGACTGAAAAACAGCTTCTATCTCAAGGCCATCAGACTGTTAAACAGCCATCACTAACATTGAGAGGTTGCTGCCTACATTCAGACTTGAAATCATTGGCCACTTTAATAAATGGATCACTAGTCACTTTAATAATGTTTACATATCTTGCGTTACTCATTTCATATGAGCTCTGTCACTGCTCATCCATATATTTATATGTATATATTCGTATTCCTTTACTTAGATTTGTGTGTATTAGGTAGTTGTTGTGGAATTGTTAGATTACTTGTTAGATATTGCTGCATTGTTGGAACTAGAAGCACAAGCATTTCACTACACTCACAATAACATTTGCTAACCGTGTGTATGTGTCCAATAAAATGTGATTTGATATATGATCCCATGACATTTGGTTTGAAAAACTGGGCCTAGTTTATACAGTGGCTAGGATAAAGCTGGGGGACTTCTACGGTTATGATATTGATGTGTGTACGGTTACGGCACTGACATGGGTACTATATGTCTAACTGTGTTACCCAGGTTATACTGTGGCTAGAATAAAGCTTGGGGACTACCATTTCTACGGTTATGGTACTGATGTGGACTACGAGACTGCTGTCATCCACTATAGGCTGGCCTCGGAGCAGCAGCACAGTGCTCAGGCCATGTTCAACTTGGGCTACATGCATGAGAAAGGCCTGGGCATCAAACAGGTGGGCAAACACACACATACACACACATTAATATACGCACACAACCATGTAACCCTCTATCTTTCTGCCTGGTGTAGGACATCCACCTGGCCAAGCGTTTCTATGACATGGCTGCCGAGGCCAGTCCCGACGCCCAGGTGCCCGTCTTCCTGGCTCTGTGTAAACTGGGCCTGGTCTACACCCTGCAGTACATGCACGACCTCAACGTGAGTGTACAGTACAGAGCGCTTCCTGGACCCGGGGGACTCTGGGAGATTCAGTTTCCTCAGTCGTTTCTATTTCAACTCGTGGAGACCAGGCTCAATGTTTGAGGCAAACTTAGGCTAGTTGTAGTTTACTACATTTGTACAGGATTCATGGGATTGTACTGTTTGTTAAATGTAATCAATGTTCTCTCTTTCTGCTCCCTCTCCCTCTGACCTCCCTCTTCATTTCTCCCCCTCCTTCCTCGCTCCATCCCCCCTCCACCAGATGACTGAGCTGGTCAGTCAGGTGGACCTTGACCAGCTCCTGGGCCCCGAGTGGGACCTCTACCTCATGACGGTCATCGCCCTGCTTCTGGGCACTGTCATCGCATACCGCCAGAGACAGCATCAGGCTGTGCCCCCGCGGCCCCCTCCTATCCCGGCCCCAGCCTGGCCCCCCCAGGAGCAGCCCCAACCTGAGGACCAGGTTCAGCCCGAGGTCCCACCCCAGGCCGAAGAGGAGCAGCAGTGAGCAATTGCTACTAGCATTAGAGCAATGACTGGATGTCTATGGGAACAGCTAATAAGCTAGCTGTTCCTGTAGACTTCCAATTATTGCGCTAATGCTAATTAGCCTTGGCTCCCAAAATGACCTCTAACTTCCTGCATACTGGAAGTTAGACATAAAAATGGTGTCCACAAGTTCATCTGACTGAGGAAGTAGATAAAGGACTTCATTGCCAAAATCCCGAACTATCCCTTTAATTATCATCCAATCTGTAAATTAAACAGTCTTGTTTTGTGTGCTCTGGTAGTGGTTACCAGATATTTTTTTCTGATTTTTCTTTGCGGATTTTATGTAGGTGTTTAAAGGTTACAACTTTCCTTATCAGCAAATACGATACCAGAAACAATACACACACCTTGCAAAACCAACAGATTTGAGATTGGCAGCAATTGGAACTCGACACGCTAAGTTAGCTTCATCTCCTTGTCTGTAGGAAGTGATTTGTTAGGGAACACGTTCTGTAAGCAAACATTCTTTATCAAGCAAGTTTTTGTTCCGGCGTGCTTTTTTTGTGCAAATATTTTTTTAGCAAACAGGAACTTGCTTTGTTAGCATATTATGTTGAATTAATGAAGGAAACATAAACTTGCTAATTTATTTGACATCCAGTTCAAAACAGAGCTGAGCTTTGGGCAGCCTTCTTGTTTGAGTGGAACAAGTAATGAACGGTATTGTTGTCACCTGTCAGTCATTTGAGCTCTGCCATGGTATGGTCGGGCAAAAAGTTGGATTCTTGAGCTCTTATCTATATAATAAGGAAAATATTATGGGGATATTGCTGAATGCCGATCCCCACCATAGATGCTCTCTTACAGCCCAAATCCTGAAAAAGTGCTAGGTTGAAGAAACCCTTCAGTCTCTACACTGTATGTGCCTGGTAGTGGTGCACACAGCTGAAGAATTAAAGGTACACTCAGCAGATTACAACAGAAGGACATTATGCAACAGCAGAATTCAAATCTGCCGCCAAGATGACCATTATTAAACAAACGTAACAATTTGCATCCTCTCCTGTGGTACACACACATTGGGAATAGCCAATAATGTCAGTCTTGGCAGATTTGTAATTCTCTCTGTTGTCTGTAAGTGGGAGGTTGCCCCATTTTGTATGATGATGTCATCTTTCTGAGTGTTCCTTTAACCCTTTGTGCCTTTTTTATTTATTTTTACGGCAAACATAGAGAAGAAATGTATATTTTTTTGTCCACTGCTCTCTGCACAATATATTACCGTAAAGAGTAGCATATCTTAAGAATTTGACTATTCTCTGTGTTTGTTTGTAGTCGGTCTACATTGACACATGATTATCTTATTGTAGGTACATAGTAATTGGTAGTACATTTGTGGCACCATTGTTAATTTAATTTTCTCCTGTTTAAACTGTTTGGCTTGATAAGTCAAACAGAGGTTTAACTGCGACAGGAACAGAGATGGAGGCTCTCGTAATCTCCGGTGACTGTGTAATGTTTTTGTTATCATTTTAGGACCCTTCGTGTCATGTGAAGACTCAATAGGAGAAAGCATTGCCTTTTTCTATTGACTTTGTTATATACATGGATCCACTCTCATGGCCTGTATGTATAATTCTTTTGGAGTAGGAGTGCTGATCTAGGATCAGTTTCGAGTTTTAGATCATAATTAATAAGACTATATTATGAACAGGAGGGACCTAATCCTAGATCTGCTCTCCTACTCTAACACACTTGACACATTTGGCCCCAGATCTTCATATTTGAGTGTAAGGTGGCAATGGGAAACGCTGTGTGCCAAGGTAAAACATAATTACAGTACTTTAAGCAAGATGGGGTGGGGTATAATACCACTGATGTAAAAAGAGAACATTCACGCCCTTTATATGCTATTTCCTGGGCTGTGTTCATTGGAGCACGCACTGGAAAACGTTTTTAAAATATCTAAAAATGTGTAATATGACAAGTCCCTCTCTGTGTCAGTATGTTTTGTTCCATTTGGTGCCCAATTGAATTTGCCAACGGAGGATGTACCCTTTGCATAATGTAAAGAGGAATACACGTGTTTATATAGCAATACACTAACGTTCAATGTATGAACCAATATATTAAGAACAAAATGGGATGTTAAGAGAATGATTCAGATTTTTCATGAGAAGTTTCAAATAAGACTTATCACTCACCAAAACACAACAATGATGTCCTCTGTACTCACTTTGGTTTGAATATGATATCAACACAAGTAATAAAATAACAGGCTACATACTATTTCGCTCTGTCTGCAATATAATACTGGTCCAGGTCGATGAAAAATGTGCATTTTACCATCAATGTTTATAGTTTATGAATAATGATCTATAGAGATTCACTACCATTCAGAAGTTTGGGGTCACTCAGAAATGTCCTTGTTTTTGAAAGAAAAGCACAATTTTTGTCCATTTAAAATAACATCAAATTGTTCAGAAATACAGTGTAGACATTGTTAATGTTGTAAATGACTAGCTGGAAACGGCTAATACTTAAACTTTTCACATTTCCTGACATTTAATCCCATTAAAAATGTCCTGTTTTAGGTCAGTTAGGATCACGACTTTATTTTAAGAATGTAAAATGTCAGAATAATAATTATTTATTTTAGTTTTTATTTATTTCACATTCCCAGTGGGTCAGAAGTTTACATACACTCAATTAGCATTCGGTAGAATTGCCTTTAAATTGTTTAACTTGGGTCAAACGTTTCAGGTCACCTTTCACAAGCTTCCCACAATAAGTTGGGTGAATTTTGGCCCATTCCTCAAATCAAATCAAATGTATTTGTCACATACACATGGTTAGCAGATGTTAATGCAAGTGTAGCGAAATGCTTGTGCTTCTAGTTCCGACAATGCAGTAATAACCAACAAGTAATCTAGCTAACAATTCCACAACTACTACCTTATAGACACAAGTGTAAGGGGATAAAGAATATGTCCATAAAGATATATGAATGAGTGATGGTACAGAGCGGCATAGGCAAGATACAGTAGATGGTATTGAGTACAGTATATACATATGAGATGAGTATGTAAACAAAGTGGCATAGTTAGTGGCTAGTGATACATGTATTACATAAAGATGCAGTAGATGATAGAGTACAGTATATACGTATACATATGAGATGAATGATGTAGGGTATGTAAACATTATATTAGGTAGCATTGTTTAAAGTGGCTAGTGATATATTTTACATAATTTCCCATCAATTCCCATTATTAAAGTGGCTGGAGTTGAGTCAGTGTGTTGGCAGCAGCCACTCAATATTAGTGGTGGCCTTGAGATAGGATCAGCGGGGTGGAGATGTTGTTGCCTACCCTCACCACCTGGGGGCAGGCCCGTCAGGAAGTCCAGTACCCAGTTGCACAGGGCGGGGTCGAGACCCATGGTCTCGAGCTTGATGACGAGCTTGGAGGGTACTATGGTGTTAAATGCCGAGCTGTAGTCGATGAACAGCATTCTCACATAGGTATTCCTCTTGTCCAGATGGGTTAGCTTGTTTGATTGCCTTGCGGAGGGAATAGCTACACTGTTTGTATTCGGTCATGTTTCCGGTCACCTTTCCCTGATTAAAAGCAGTGGTTTGCGCTTTCAGTTTCACGCGAATGCTGCCATCAATCCACGGTTTCTGGTTTGGGAATGTTTTAATCGTTGCTATGGGAACGACATCTTCAACGCACGTTCTAATGAACTCGCACACCGAATCAGCGTATTCGTCAATGTTGTTATTTGACGCAATACGAAACATATCCCAGTCCACGTGATGGAAGAAGTCTTGGAGTGTGGAATCAGATTGGTCGGACCAGCGTTGAACAGACCTCAGCGCGGGAGCTTCTTGTTTTAGTTTCTGTCTGTACGCAGGGAGCAACAAAATGGAGTCGTGGTCAGCTTTTCCGAAAGGGGAGTGGGGCAGGGCTTTATATGCGTCGCGGAAGTTAGAATAGCAATGATCCAAGGTTTTACCAGCCCTGGTTGCGCAATCGATATGCTGATACAATTTAGGGAGTCTTGTTTTCAGATTAGCCTTGTTAAAATCCCCAGCTACAATGAATGCAGCCTCAGGATATGTGGATTCCAGTTTGCAAAGTGTCAAATAAAGTTCATATATACGGCTGAGATTATAATCGAAGAGAATTCCCTTGGTAGATAATGCGGTCGACATTTGATTGTGAGGAATTCTAACTCAGGTGAACAGAAGGACTTGAGTTCCTGTATGAGTTCCTGTATGTTGTTGTGACCACACCACGTCTCGTCCTCCTGACAGAGCTGGTGTAACTGAGTCAGGTTTGTAGGCCTCCTTGCTCACACACGCTTTTCAGTTCTGCCCACAACGTTTCTATAGGATTGAGGTCAGGGCTTTGTGATGGCAACTCCAATACCTTGACTTTGTTGTCCTTAAGCCATTTTGCCACAACTTTGGAAGTCTGCTTGGGGTCATTGTCCGTTTCGAAGACCCATTTGCAACCAAGATTTAACTTCCTGACTGATGTCTTGAGATGTTGCTTCAATATATCCACATAATTTTCCCACCTCATGATAACATCTATTTTGTGAAGTGCACCAGTCCCTCCTGCAGCAAAGCATACCATCAACATGATGCTGCTTCACAGTTGGGATGGTATTCTTTGGCTTGCAAGCCTAACCCTTTTTACTCCAAGCATAACAATGGTCATTATGGCCAAAAAGTTGTATTTTTTGTTTCATCAGACCAGATGACATTTTTCCAAAAAGTACGATCTTTGTCCCCATGAACAGTTGCGAACTGTAGTCTGGCTTTTTTATGGCAGTTTTGGAGCAGTGGCTTCTTCCTTGCTGAGCGGTCTTTCAGGTTATGTCAATATAGGACTCGTTTTACTGTGGATATAGATACTTTTGTACCAGTTTCCTACAGCATCTTCACAAGGTCCTTTGCTGTTGTTCTGGGATTGATTCACAGTTTTCGCAACAAAATACGTTCATCTCTAGGAGACATCTCCTTCCTGATCTGTATTGTCACGTTCTGACCATAGTTCTTGTGTGTTTTCCTTGTTTTAGTGTTGGTCATGACGTGAGCTGGGTGGGCATTCTATGTGGTGTGTCTAGTTTGTCTGTTTCTGTGTTTGGCCTGATATGGTTCTCAATCAGAGGCAGGTGCTAGTCATTGTCTCTAATTGGGAACCATATTTAGGTAGCTTGTTTTGTGTTGGGGTTTGTGGGTGTTTGTTTCCGTGTTTTTCACCACACGGTACTGTTTTGGTTTTCGGTCGTGTCACGTTTTTGTATCAGTTGTGTTCATGTAGAGGATTTCTTATTAAAAGAACCATGGACACTTACCACTCCGCATATTGGTCCTCCGATCCTTCTCGCCTCTCCTCTTCAGAGGAAGAGGAGGAAAACCTTTACAGGTATGTCAGCTGCGTGGACCCATGGTGTTTATACTTGCGTACTATTGTGTGTACAGATGAACGTGGTACCTTCAGGTGTTTGGAAATTGCTCCCAAGGATGAACCAGACTTGTGGAGGTCTACAATTTTTGTTCTGAGTTCTTGGCTGATTTCTTTTGATTTTCCCATAATGTCAAGCAAAGAGGCACTCTTTTTGAAGGTAGGCCTTGAAATACATCCACAGGTACACCTCCAATTGACTCAATTATGTCAATTAGCCTGTCAGAAGCTTAATTATTGCGACTCGCAATCCCGTATCCGGGAGTGTAATCATAGCCTCAAGCGCATTACCGTAACGCAACTTTTCCTATTCATGAAAATCACAAATGAAATGAAATAAATATATTCAAACACAAGCTTAGCCTTTTGTTAACAACACTGTCATCTCAGATTTTCAAAATATGCGTTACAGCCAACGCTAGACAAGCATTTGTGTAAGTTTATCATGGCATAATGCTATGCTAGGCTCTGCTGGCAGCAGGCAACATTTTCACAAAAATAAGAAAAGCAACCAAATTAAATCATTTACCTTTGAAAAACTTTGGATGCTTTCACTCAGACTCCCAGTTAGATAGCAAATGTTCCTTTTTTCCAAAAATATTATTTTTGTAGGCGAAATAGCTCCTGTTTCTTCACCATGCTTGGCTGAGAAATCGACCGAAAAATACTTCAACTATAACGCCAAACTTTTTTCAAAATTTGCTCCATAATATCGACAGAAACACGGCAAACGTTGTTTAGGATCCATCCTCAAGGTGTTTTTAACATAAGTATTCGATAATATATCCGTCGAGGCAGTTGGTTTCTCATAAGAAACGATTGGAAAAATGGCAACCTCAGTATTTTACGCAAACGACAGGCCTTGACCTGTCGTTTGCCTGCCCCTGTTGTTACAATGAACATTGTTACTTCTACATAGTCTGCACTTGGGTCTTACATGATAGCATTGGAATAAAGGTATCTTTTAATCAAGGATGCATGGCAAACAAATGGCTAAAATGAGGAAGTACAAAGAAAACTGTCCAGAACAAACTATGGGAAATAGACAGTGTTACATAGAGCCATGACTACATGAAACTCTACTCCACATCATATAGCCTAATTCATACAGGCAGTAAAATCAGATAAAAAATAAATCGATAAAAGTATACCTTATGGAACAATGTTGTGGATTGTGTTTGAGGCTATCATATTAACTATACCACGGGTCAATATAGTCTACCAGTCTAAATGTCTATCCTGCCCTCTGACAGACTAACTATACCACGGGTCAATATAGTCTACCAGTCTGTCTATCCTCTCTAACAGACTAACTATACCACGGGTCAATATAGTCTAAGTCTGTCTATCCTGCCCTCTAACAGACTAACTATACGGGTCTACCAGTCTGTCTATCCTGCCCTCTAACAGACTAACTATACCACGGGTCAATATAGTCTACCAGTCTAACTATCTACCCTGCCCTCTAACAGACTAACTATACCACAGGTCAATATAGTCTACCAGTCTGTCTATCCTGCCCTCTAACAGACTAACTATACCACAGGTCAATATAGTCTACCAGTCTGTCTAAACAGACTAACTATACCACGGTCAATATAGTCTACCAGTCTGTCTATCCTGCCCTCTAACAGACTAACTATACCACAGGGTCAATATAGTCTACCAGTCTGTCTACCCTGCCCTCTGACAGACTAACTAACCACGGGTCAGACTAACTATGCCCTCTAACAGACTAACTATACCACGGGTCAATATAGTCTACCAGTCTGTCTACCCTGCCCTCTGACAGACTAACTATACCACGGGTCAATATAGTCTACCAGTCTAACTATCTACCCTGCCCTCTGACAGACTAACTATACCACGGGTCAATATAGTCTACCAGTCTGTCTACCCTGCCCTCTAACAGACTAACTATACCACGGGTCAATATAGTCTACCAGTCTGTCTATCCTGCCCTCTGACAGACTAACTATACCACGGGTCAATATAGTCTACCAGTCTGTCTACCCTGCCCTCTGACAGACTAACTATACCACGGGTCAATATAGTCTACCAGTCTGTCTACCCTGCCCTCTGACAGACTAACTATACCACGGGTCAATATAGTCTACCAGTCTGTCTATCCTGCCCTCTGACAGACTAACTATACCACAGGTCAATATAGTCTACCAGTCTAACTGTCTACCCTGCCCTCTAACAGACTAACTATACCACGGGTCAATATAGTCTACCAGTCTAACTATCTACCCTGCCCTCTGACAGACTAACTATACCACGGGTCAATATAGTCTACCAGTCTGTCTATCCTGCCCTCTAACAGACTAACTATACCACGGGTCAATATAGGGTCAATATAGTCTACCAGTCTAACTATCTACCCTGCCCTCTGAACAGACTAACTATACCACGGGTCAATATAGTCAATATAGTCTACCAGTCTGTCTATCCTGCCCTCTAACAGACTAACTATACCACAGGTCAATATAGTCTACCAGTCTAACTGTCTACCCTGCCCTCTGACAGACTAACTATACCACAGGTCAATATAGTCTACCAGTCTAACTGTCTACCCTGCCCTCTAACAGACTAACTATACCACGGGTCAATATAGTCTACCAGTCTGTCTACCCTGCCCTCTAACAGACTAACTATACCACGGGTCAATATAGTCTACCAGTCTAACTGTAGTATACCACGGGTCAATATAGTCTACCAGTCTGTCTATCCTGCCCTCTAACAGACTAACTATAACTGTCTACCCTGCCCTCTAACAGACTAACTATACCACGGGTCAATATAGTCTACCAGTCTGTCTATCCTGCCCTCTAACAGACTAACTATACCACTGGTCAATATAGTCTACCAGTCTAACTGTCTATCCTGCCCTCTGACAGACTAACTATACCACGGGTCAATATAGTCTACCAGTCTAACTGTCTATCCTGCCCTCTGACAGACTAACTATACCACGGGTCAATATAGTCTACCAGTCTGTCTATCCATCTACACTTCGGTCCGCAGGTAGTCCGCAGGTAGTATAACTTTTCATTACATTTCATTATAGTACAACGGTTTGATTTGTCTAATCTTAGCAATTTCTTCTTAGCTAGCTACATAGCCGTCTTTGTATCAAAGATAATTGCGTAATTATCGTATTTCGTCGTCCTAACGTAGTCTACACTGCTTTCTGCCCAGCAGCACAGCAGCTAGCTAACGTCCACTAGCACTGTAGAAACTATTTCACTCAACGACTCGATTAGTGTAGCGTTAGCTAGCTACATAGTTGTCTTTGCTGTCTTCGTATCCAAGGTAATTGTGTAGTTTAGAGTGTGTAGACTTAGAGTGATTATCTTAATTTACCGAGGTTAGCTAGCCAGCTATTTGTCATCCTTAACGTAGGAGTCACTGCTAGCTAGCTAGCCAACAGCTAGCCAACGTCTTCCGAATTGAACTTCAACAACCCGGTCAACATTCCGCCTCGCTCCACAGGTAGTATCACATTTTCATTTCACTTCATTACAGTACAACGGTTTGATTTGTTTGATCGTAGCTAGCTAGCTACATAGCCGTCTTTGTATCTAAGACAATTGTGTAGTCTGGAGCGATTTTCTAGGTTAGCTAGCCAGCTATTGTCGTTCTTTTAACGTAACGTAATCAACATTGCTAGCTAGCCAGCTAGCCCCCGAATAGCAGCACTGTAGAAACTATTACACTCGACGGAACGACTTGATTAGTGATTAGTGTAGTGTCAACAACGTAGCTACTGCCAGCTAGCCTACTCCAGCAGTACTGTATCATTTCAATTCATTTTAGTCAATAAGATTCTTGCTACGTAAGCTTAACGTTCTGAACATTCGATAAGTGTAGTCCACTTGTCATTCCAATCTCCTTTGCATTAGCGTAGCCTCTTCTGTAGCCTGTCAACTATGTGTCTATCTATCCCTGTTCTCTCCTCTCTGCACAGACCATACAAACGCTCCACACCGCGTGGCCGCGGCCACCCTAATCTGGTGGTCCCAGCGCGCACGACCCACGTGGAGTTCCAGGTCTCCGGTAGCCTCTGGAACTGCCGATCTGCGGCCAACAAGGCAGAGTTCATCTCAGCCTATGCCTCCCTCCAGTCCCTCGACTTCTTGGCACTGACGGAAACATGGATCACCACAGACAACACTGCTACTCCTACTGCTCTCTCTTCGTCCGCCCACGTGTTCTCGCACACCCCGAGAGCTTCTGGTCAGCGGGGTGGTGGCACCGGGATCCTCATCTCTCCCAAGTGGTCATTCTCTCTTTCTCCCCTTACCCATCTGTCTATCGCCTCCTTTGAATTCCATGCTGTCACAGTTACCAGCCCTTTCAAGCTTAACATCCTTATCATTTATCGCCCTCCAGGTTCCCTCGGAGAGTTCATCAATGAGCTTGATGCCTTGATAAGCTCCTTTCCTGAGGACGGCTCACCTCTCACAGTCCTGGGCGACTTTAACCTCCCCACGTCTACCTTTGACTCATTCCTCTCTGCCTCCTTCTTTCCACTCCTCTCCTCTTTTGACCTCACCCACTCACCTTCCCCCCTACTCACAAGGCAGGCAATACGCTACCTCATCTTTACTAGATGCTGTTCTTCCACTAACCTCATTGCAACTCCCCTCCAAGTCTCCGACCACTACCTTGTATCCTTTTCCCTCTCGCTCTCATCCAACACTTCCCACACTGCCCCTACTCGGATGGTATCGCGCCGTCCCAACCTTCGCTCTCTCTCCCCGCTACTCTCTCCTCTTCCATCCTATCATCTCTTCCCTCTGCTCATACCTTCTCCAACCTATCTCCTGATTCTGCCTCCTCAACCCTCCTCTCTTCCCTTTCTGCATCCTTTGACTCTCTATGTCCCCTATCCTCCAGGCCGGCTCGGTCCTCCCCTCCCGCTCCGTGGCTCGGACGACTCATTGCGAGCTCACAGAACAGTGCTCCGGGCAGCCGAGCAGAAATGGAGGAAAACTCGCCTCCCTGCGGACCTGGCATCCTTTCACTCCCTCCTCTCTACATTTTCCTCCTCTGTCTCTGCTGCTAAAGCCACTTTCTTCCACTCTAAATTCCAAGCATCTGCCTCTAACCCTAGGAAGCTCTTTGCCACCTTCTCCTCCCTCCTGAATCCTCCTCCTCCTCCCTCTCTGCAGATGACTTCGTCAACCATTTTGAAAAGGTCGACGACATCCGATCCTCGTTTGCTAAGTCAAACGACACCGCTGGTTCTGCTCACACTGCCCTACCCTGTGCTCTGACCTCTTTCTCCCCTCTCTCTCCAGATGAAATCTCGCTTCTTGTGACGGCCGGCCGCCCAACAACCTGCCCGCTTGACCCTATCCCCTCCTCTCTTCTCCAAACCATTTCCGGAGACCTTCTCCCTTACCTCACCTCGCTCATCAACTCATCCCTGACCGCTGGCTACGTCCCTTCCGTCTTCAAGAGAGCGAGAGTTGCACCCCTTCTGAAAAAACCTACACTCGATCCCTCCGATGTCAACAACTACAGACCAGTATCCCTTCTTTCTTTTCTCTCCAAAACTATTGAACGTGCCGTCCTTGGCCAGCTCTCCCGCTATCTCTCTCAGAATGACCTTCTTGATCCAAATCAGTCAGGTTTCAAGACTAGTCATTCAACTGAGACTGCTCTTCTCTGTATCACGGAGGCGCTCCGCACTGCTAAAGCTAACTCTCTCTCCTCTGCTCTCATCCTTCTAGACCTATCGGCTGCCTTCGACACTGTGAACCATCAGATCCTCCTCTCCACCCTCTCCGAGTTGGGCATCTCCGGTGCGGCCCACGCTTGGATTGCGTCCTACCTGACAGGTCGCTCCTACCAGGTGGCGTGGCGAGAATCTGTCTCCTCGCCACGCGCTCTCACCACTGGTGTCCCCCAGGGCTCTGTTCTAGGCCCTCTCCTATTCTCGCTATACACCAAGTCACTTGGCTCTGTCATAACCTCACATGGTCTCTCCTATCATTGCTATGCAGACGACACACAATTAATCTTCTCCTTTCCCCCTTCTGATGACCAGGTGGCGAATCGCATCTCTGCATGTCTGGCAGACATATCAGTGTGGATGACGGATCACCACCTCAAGCTGAACCTCGGCAAGACGGAGCTGCTCTTCCTCCCGGGGAAGGACTGCCCGTTCCATGATCTCGCCATCACGGTTGACAACTCCATTGTTTCCTCCTCCCAGAGCGCTAAGAACCTTGGCGTGATCCTGGACAACACCCTGTCGTTCTCAACTAACATCAAGGCGGTGGCCCGTTCCTGTAGGTTCATGCTCTACAACATCCGCAGAGTACAACCCTGCCTCACACAGGAAGCGGCGCAGGTCCTAATCCAGGCACTTGTCATCTCCCGTCTGGATTACTGCAACTCGCTGTTGGCTGGGCTCCCTGCCTGTGCCATTAAACCCCTACAACTCATCCAGAACGCCGCAGCCCGTCTGGTGTTCAACCTTCCCAAGTTCTCTCACGTCACCCCGTTCCTCCGCTCTCTCCACTGGCTTCCAGTTGAAGCTCGCATCCGCTACAAGACCATGGTGCTTGCCTACGGAGCTGTGAGGGGAACGGCACCGCAGTACCTCCAGGCTCTGATCAGGCCCTACACCCAAACAAGGGCACTGCGTTCATCCACCTCTGGCCTGCTCGCCTCCCTACCACTGGGGAAGTACAGTTCCCGCTCAGCCCAGTCAAAACTGTTCGCTGCTCTGGCCCCCCAATGGTGGAACAAACTCCCGTCTGGATTACGCCAGGACAGCTGGGCAATCACCACCTTCCGGAGACACCTGAAACCCCACCTCTTCAAGGAATACCTAGGATAGGATAAAGCAATCCTTCTCACCCCCCTTAAATGATTTAGATGCACTATTGTAAAGTGGCTGTTCCACTGATGTCAGAAGGTGAATTCACCAATTTGTAAGTCGCTCTGGATAAGAGCGTCTGCTAAATGACTTAAATGTAAATGTAAATGTCTGTCTACCCTGCCCTCTAACAGACTAACTATACAACGGGTCAATATAGTCTACCAGTCTGTCTACCCTGCCCTCTAACAGACTAACTATACCACGGGTCAATATAGTCTACCAGTCTAACTGTCAATCCTGCCCTCTATCCACCCTTCATAGTGACAATAGTGGCAGGGGGATAATTTGTCCAGATCTGTAATATGCTAACTAGCAATCATACATATTTAATCTTTATTTTGACAGGGAGCCAATGCTGAGACCAAGGTCTCTTTACCAGATGAGCCCTATGTCTATAGCACCTTAATACACATATAGAAATAAAATGAACACATAAAACTGCACATTATTAAACACATCAACACACGAAAAGCACCAAAGGAGTCTCCAGAGTTAACCAACCCTATTGATAACTTGTCGTTTTAAATCTTGACAGTGATGTTCGGTATGTCGGACGTTTGTGAAGCAGGGCTGTGTAAACAAAAAGAGCATAATGATGTGATCTATGTGACTTGAAAGAGGTCCAGCCAACCTTTTGGTAAAGAGTACAGTGATGAACAATGTTCCCTCTAAGCTGGACACAGGCGTGCAGCTCCACCTGGACTGCCGCACAGAATAAATATCAGCCTGCACAGAGAAGCACACGATTGAAGTTCACTCAACTTTCTTCAGTTTTCCCCATTAGTTAACACTATCAACGTTTCCCTTTACTGTGGGAATTGTGATCGAATCAACACAACATTAGTCACTTTCAATGCAATATACCAAATCAAAACGAGCTATGCAAACTTAGTATGCAGAACTAACTATGCAAGAGATGTTGTTGTTGGCAGAACACATGTGAGTACGATTCTATTGCATTGACAGACAACTCAGGCCCCTACTCTACACAGACCATAACCAATTAGAGCTGCAGTAGGCCTATATGCAAATAGACCATTACCATATGTTGATCTGTGCCATTTACTTTCAACTGGACTGTTTTTACAGCATGAGTGGTCTGTGAGGCAGTAACCGAAGCGGCGGATTGATCTGTGAGGAGACAGACAGGATGTTTTGGTGCCCACCTTTCTTAGAGGCTTTCATTTACAATATTAACAGGTGCTGGACTAATTGGCCAATAAACTTTGTACAGAAAGCAACAAACTAGACGTTGAAAAATACTTAAATAAATCAAACATATTCTCAGTATGAACTATTCTGACAACTGTTTGCCTAAAACAAAACTTAATTATGACTCTACTCTAGCCAACCTGTTACCTGCCCAGCCTGCTCTCCCCTAGGCAAAAAGCAACTGATCACCTCGGTACTCTTTCCATGAACTACCTTCAGCTAGGAATGTTCCATCATGATAGCCCCAAAACACATTTCTACCATAAATGTGTAATTTCCCATGGACATATATCATAAACGGTTTTACATAAACACACACTCTTCAATAACTTGTGCCATAACTTCTACTTTAAGTCACACAATACACATTCATGAAGTAATTCACCCCCGCAATTTCAATTCAATGTGTTAAATGCAGGCCTGAATCACTTAACCTCTTGAAACTCTGGGGGCGCTATTTCATTTTTGGATGAAAAACGTTCCCGTTTTAAACAAGATATTTTGTCACAAAAAGATGCTCGCCTATGCATATAATTGATAGCTTTGGAAAGAAAACACTCTGAATTTTCCAGAACTGCAAAGATATTGTCTGTGGGTGCCCTAGAACGGGAGCTACAGGCAAAACCAAGATGAAACGGCAACCAGGAAATCAGCAGGATTTTTGAGGCTCTGTTTTCCATTGTCTTCTTATATGGCTGTGAATGCGAGAGGAATGAGCCTGCCCTATCTATCGTTTCCCCAAGGTGTCTGCAGCATTGTGACGTATTTGTAGGCATATCATTGGAAGATTGACCATAAGAGACTACATTTTCCAGGTGTCCGCCCGGTGTCCTCCGGCGAAATTGGTGCATCATTTTTAGCTGCTGGTATTTTTCCATGCGATTCTGAGGGGAAAGCAGGCTTCCACGAACTGCATATCAATGAAGAGATATGTGAAAAAACACCTTGAGGATTGATTCTAAACAACGTTTGCCATGTTTCGGTCAATATTATGGAGTTAATTCGGAAAAAGTTTGACGTTTTGGTGACTGAATTTTCGGTTAGTTTTGGTAGCCAAATGTGATGTACAAAACGGAGCGATTTCTCCTACACAAAGATTCTTTCAGGAAAAACTGAACATTTGCTATGTAACTGAGAGTCTCCTCATTGAAAACATCCGAAGCTCTTCAAAGGTAAATGCTTTTATTTATTTGGTTATCTGGTTTTTGTGAAAATGTTGCGTGCTAAATGCTACGCAAAATGCTAAGCTAGCTTGCAATACTCTTACACAAATGATTGATTTGCTATGGTTCAAAAGCATATTTTGAAAATCTGAGATGACAGTGTTGTTAAGAAAAGGCTAAGCTTGAGAGCAGGCATATTATTTTCATTTCATTTGCGATTTTCAGAAATCGTTAACGTTGCGTTATGCTAATGAGCCTGAGGCTTTATTCACGATCCCGGATCCGGGATGGGGAGTATCAAGAGGAATATATCTATTGTTCCCTGGACGACAGATAGATGGCAGTGTAGCGCAGCTGTTGAACAGAAAGGCCGAAATAGAACGTTTGCTGAAATAGAGCACAATCAGAAAGATGGCGACAGGGAAATGCAGCTAGCTGACGTGCCTCCGGTGGCTAAGAGAAGGATATGAAGAACACAGAAAGTTCCAAGAGAAGAAGACAGACAAGTACTTTTTTGTACTGCATGATGGGACTAGCTCACTTTATCTTATTTGCCAGAAGGCAGTAAATTGTTTTAAACGAGCAAATTTAGAGAGCAACATTTCCAGTCACACCATGCCCACTTTGACAAAACATATCTGCCACAAGGCAACTTCAGAAACAACAAAATAACGCAACTCAAAGGACCGCTCAAAGAACAACAAATGATGGACAGATCTATCACTGTTGCAGAGAGAACCACAGAGGAAACATATGAGATTGTTTGGATACGAGCGAGGAACAAGAAGGTCTTCACAGATGCAGAGATTGACAAATAATGTTATTTTGGCCTCAGTCAAAATGTTGTATGCCGATTTCACAAACAATGAAGCTATTTTAAAGCAAATTAAGGGACTGCAACTTTCAGACTCGACCATAACAAGATGCATAGAAGACATCGGTAAGGAACTGATTACTGTGGCGCCGTGTTTTAGTATTGCGCTTGACGAAAGCACCTACGCTAAGTGACAATGCCCAATTATGTGTTTGGGTCTGCTTCCCCCAAAATGAGCCGTTCAGGGAATAACTTTTATGTTTACTGCTCCTTCGGGGACAAACCGGAGCAGAGGATATTCTGAAAGCCCTTGCTCCATTTTTGACCGGTAAAATCTGGCCTCTGTGTGCACTGATGGCGCCCCAAACATGTGAGGGAAGGAGAAGGGACTCATAGGCCTGATGAGACAGAGGATATTCCCGGATTGTTCTATTGTATCATTCATCAGGAAGACTGAATTACTGAATGGGATGTAGCAAGTCGTGCGCATGGTGAACATGAATGCGAGGGCATGGAATCACCGGCAATTCCGCGAGTTGTTGGAGGAATACCAGACAGAATGTGGCGACTTGATATTTCACAACGAGGTGAGGTTGCAGAGTTTTGGAAAGATTTCTCTCTCCTCCCTCAAATCCGTGAATTTTGTTGCGAGTGTAACGGTGTGATTAAATTAAATTCCTGCATAAAATGGGTATTATGCCACCTCCTGGTGGATTAGTGTGTTTACATTGTCTAATACACTCAGTGATAAAGGTATGGG
Organism: Oncorhynchus masou masou; assembly: GCF_036934945.1. NCBI lineage: Eukaryota > Metazoa > Chordata > Actinopteri > Salmoniformes > Salmonidae > Oncorhynchus > Oncorhynchus masou. The sequence continues at coordinate 7,197,554 of NC_088227.1, forward strand.
ATTCTGGGTGATCCACAGCAGATTTATGGAGAATTGCTGTGGGAGAGTTGGACATTGAATGGTCCCGGGATAGAAATGTATGAAGTTGACATTACATCATAAAATCCACATTTTACATTGTACAATAGCAATTTATGTTGTTAGTAACTAATGTTGTTGGTTGGGCATCAAATAAGCCACTATTTATGTTATTTGCCGAAGTTCATTTTGCCATGTGGGTTTTATGCTAGCTAAAATTCCCTCTTTGAAGTTGGTAGCTAACTCGAGAATGCATCTTCTTTAGGAGTGCTGTTTATATCCTGTCTACTACACATCATCCATACTGTGTCCCATGATTGCAGGTAAACAAATGTGTAAAGTATATGTTTTATACATTTATGAGCACCAGCTAGCAGCATATTAGCCTGGTTTTGACAGGAAAATGTGATATGTTCTAGGTGTATTATATTTCTTCACCACAAGAGTGACATTGAGTCATTTTTCAGGTTAATTTGATATCTTTTGATACTAAAATGAATGACAGTTTATTCTGATGTTGTGAATATGAGATTACACATGGAAACAATATATTTATTACAGTAAATTAGGAATTATTAGAAATGGTTCAATCCACTATAGAATTACAATGACTTTGAAAGGCATTTCAATTGTTTTTTGTCATTATTTTATACAGCAGATTTATGGAGAATTGATGTGGGAGTGCTATTTATATCCCGTCACTACTAATCATTCATCCATACTGTGTGTGTCCCCCATGATTGCAGCTTTGGAAATAAAATAACTATCAATCTATTACTCCTTCCTGCGTTGACTCATGGACTTGAGGGACGGGACCAGGAAGGTCACACAAACAAGGGTAGAGAGGAGCCAGAGCTCAGAGCAGTCACCACATCCAACCCAGACATACTGCAACATTTTAGCTATGATGCATTTGTGCGTGTGTTGGAAGAGTTGAAGTTGAGTTGGAGCCCTCTGTCCTGGCCGTGCTGGAATAGAGAGGAATAGAGAGTGAGATAGTGGAGCTGCAGGCAAATGACACATTTCAAGGTGAACTAAGATCAGGTGTTACCCATTTCTGGAGCCTTGTGTCAGACACCGAGTATCCACTTCTGAAGCAGTGTGGACATCATTTTTTGTCAGCACTTATTCATGTGAAGCAACATTTTCAACAATTACCATTGTGAGAGAAACAGATTGGCCAATGCACACTGGATTGCCTCAAAAGGATAGCAACAACAGACAATACATTTAGAATGAATTCAGTCGAGGAGCAGAAGGGACATTTTCACTCATCCACCAGAGGTAACCCTTAATATGGGTCTTATACATGTGATGTAGCCTATTGATGTGTGTATGTATATATTTGTAATTTGCTTTCCCTTTAAATCAATTGGATGTGCTCTATTTCTCTGAATTTGCTCCCAATTGATAATTGATCACATTAGAAGAAAAAGTACAACAAATTAAAGATCTGTGCGGCCCTCTGATTATTTCAACTCAAAGTGGCCCCCTTACAAAAGATAGTGAGTAACACAGGTCTAGAGCATTGACAAGATCATGAATAACTGAAGTGGTTGCTGTAATAATGCTGTGCCAAGGCATAAACCCTGATTGATTTACATTTAAAATACATTCCAAATCATTCAAAGCTGCACAAAATGTCTATCAGTGGAGGCCAAGTGCCAAGTGAGCATGAAAGAACAGTGCATTACAACATGGGACACGCAGCTCAAAAATCTCCCCTATTGATCTTGTTTAGGGAAAACACAATTATCCTACCTAGAGTAGCCTACCGAACCACATTGCAATGAATAATTGTATCACTCTTTTCACGTGAGTACAACATTCTACTCTAGGCTTAGAGTGAAAGTGTCATTTGAATAATGGCTCAAAACCCCTGTGATTTGAATATTTAATTATATTTGGATCACTTGTGGGTCTACTCTCAACAACCTTCTGGCCCGTAGCCCTGTGTGGCATCAACTGTGCCACAAAACTATTCTGAAATGGCAAAGTCAATACCCACTTTTATAAACACTACGGTTGTTGTTTGTGGTCGCAAACATTCTTTTTCAGTTAATTCTATGAGGGCGGAGGGTGTTTTTTGAAGGGAGGGTCATTTGAAAATATTTTTTACGTTGGGGAGGGGGATGCATTTTTTAAAATTTTATGACACCTCGAGTTCGACCAGCTCCCCCCAGTAAATGTCGAACAGTACCTAATGAATGTGACAATCATAGATATGGAAAGATGGTACACCACCTATCCTTGCAATTGCGTCTTCTATGACAGGCATCAATGGCGCTGTCCATGCCATCTCCATTTTAAAGTAGTACATTTCTTATTCTTTAATTTCCATGAATGTATTGGTAGTTCATTAAAAAAAACTGAAAAGTGGAGAGTGTATAGTGTGAACCGGTATAAAGCCATGGTTGATGATTTACTGCCACCTACAGTTATGGAATGTTTGCTCAGGGGTATAATTCATTGGGTGATCCCTCCTGCTGACCTGGATGGAATTCTGTGATCCTTCCTTAACCCATAGCAATTTCAACCCAGTTGACTACTTAAAAATGGGGAAAGCTCTCAATGGCCTTGCTCAGCGATGCCCTCTCGCTGAATGAGACATTAGCTCGCCTAAATGCAACAAGTCAAACTTTGGGGTGGGGGGGGGGGTCTCTAAGTGCTAATTTAACCATTCTCCTATTCGTTTCAAATATAGTGGTTACACTTACAGTGCACTTTTCGAGATCTTCAAGATCCGTGATTTGTACAGGGTTTAAGTTCAATGTTCTAATTAAATTGTTAAATGCTTAGTAATGACAAATAACACTCATAAATGTCATTAATGTAAGGAAAGAAAGGTAGTTTTATGTCACATGATCTGTGAAGACTACATGCATTTTTATTTAACTACCCAAGTCAGTTAAGAAAAAATTCTTATTTACAATGACGGCCTACCGGGGAACAGTGGGTTAACTGCCTTGTTCAGGGGCAGAACGACAGATTTACCTTGTCAGCGTGGGGATTCAATCCAGCAACCTTTTGGTTACTGGCCCAATGCTCTATCCACTAGGCTACCGACCGCCCCAAACGCATGTAAAACCTGTTTTGATTCAACTCATGCATTATATTGAATGTAGGCTTACCTGTTCTGTGTGTAAAATTGCTTGGGCTGTGAGGGTAGGCTACCAGCAGTGGTGTAGGCCTCGTGGAGGGTAAATGCAAGTAAGCGCCTCTTATCCACCTTTTTCAGGAAAATGCACTGAAAGTATAGGGAGTGTTACTTTTTCAATATTTTTTGACACCTTTTTACCACTTCACTGTCTACTGGTAGTTCATTGAAGCCTAGTTTAGTAAGTTGACCATTTTTCCGGGTCAGTTTCAGCCCCATTTCAGGTTTCCAGACTTTTCAGGCTACAAAAAAGGTCAATTTGTCAGCAAGATGCATCAGTTAATGTTGGCCTAATCAACAGCCGTCGCTGAATGTAATTAAGCACAGTTCTCTGTGTTTTGTAACAGATGTTATTCATCAAATGGTGTGAGTGTACATGCAGTTTGGATGCTGGAATTATTTTGGAGTGGGAGAACATGCACTACTTTAGGAAGTGATTATTTGACAATCAAAAGATATGTTTTGTTGTGTGTGCCACATTAAAAGGTAGTCAATTTCTACCATTTAATTGATGTCTTTATTTCTTAAAAGTCTAAGCCGTTGGAGGGGAGTGTAAGTGACATGGAATTATTTTAAGATGGTCATACTGGATCATTTAGTTATTTAATTTGGAATTTTAGGAGCCCGTTAGGTACTACTCTAGCCCAGAAAAACACATAGATTAAAACATTCATGAATGGTAAAAAAAAAGTCAAAAAATAAATCCAAACAAGTATCTGTCCTGAATCTAGGAGATATAAGAAACCTCAGGAAATATATACAGTGCATTCGGAAAATATTCAGACCCCTTGACTTGGTCCACATTTTGTTACGTTACAGCTTTATTCTGAAATGTATTACATTGTTAATTTTTCTCTCATCAATCTACACACAATGCTCCATAATGACAGTGAAAAGTTTTTTTGAAAGTGTATAAATAAACACAACAGAAATACCTTAATTACATAAGTATTCAGACCCTTTGCTATGAGACTCGAAATTGAGATCAAGTGCACCCTGATTACATTGAACATCTTTGAGATGTTTCTATAACTTGATTGGAGTCCACCTGTGGTATATTCAATTAATTGGACATGATTTGGTAAGGCACACACCTGTCTATATAAGTTACAACAGTTGACAGTGCATGTCAGAGCAAAAACCAAACCATTGTCTGTAGAGCTCTGAGGTTGAGGCACAGATCTGGGGGATGAGTACCAAAAATTGCTGCATCATTTGTAATTATTTTATTTAACCTTTTATTAATAGGTCAGTCAGCATTAAATTGAAGAACTTTGGAAACACCATGACTATTCCTAGAGCTGTCCGCCCGGCAAAACTGAGCAATCAAGGGAGAAGGGCTTTGGTCAGTGAGGTGACTAACAACACGATGGTCACTCTGACAGAGCTCCAGAGTTCCTCTGTGGAGATGGGAGAAGCTTCCAGAAGGACAGCCATCTCTGCAGCACTCCACCAATCAGGCCTTTATGGTGGAGTGGTCAGACGGAAGCCACTCATCAGTAAAAGGCCCATGACAGACCGCTTGGAGTTTGCCAAAAGGTACCTAAAAACTCTCACCATGAGAAACAATATTCTTTGGTCTGATGAAACCAAGATTGAACTCTTTGGCCTGAATGCCAAGCGTCATGTCTGGAAGAAACTTGGCACCATCCCTACAGTGAAGCATGGTGGTGGCAGCATCATGCTGTGGGGATGTTTTCCAGTGGCAGGGACTGTGGGATCGAGGGAAAGATGAACCGAGCAAAGTACAGAGAGATCCTTGATGAAAACCTGCTCCAGAGCATTGAGGAGCTCAGACTGGCGCGAAGTTTCACCTTCCAACAGGACAACGACACTAAGCACACAGGTAAGATAACACAGGAGAGGCTTTGGGACAAGTCTCTGAATGTCCTTGAGTGTTCCTGCCAGAGCCCGGACTTGAACCCGCTCTAACATCTCCGTAGAGACCTGAAAATAGCTTTTGAGACAATCAGTTGTGTCGTGACAAGATAAGGGTGGTATAAAGAATATAGCGGCAGGTAGCCTAGTGGTTAGAGGCAGAGTTCCTCTGTCCAGTGTCTGTGTTCTTTTGCCCATCTTAAATCTTTTATTTGTGAGTGAGGATCTCTGAATGATCCAATGTTGACACACCAGGCAGGAATACACCAGGCAGGTCCGAGATACTGTTGTGAAGAAGTTTAAAGCCGGATTTGGATACAAAAAGATTTCCCAAGCTTTAAACATCCCAAGGAGCACTGTGCAAGCGATAATATTGAAATGGAAGGAGTATCAGACCACTGCAAATCTACCCAGACCTGGCCGTCCCTCTAAACTTTCAGCTCATACATGGAGAAGACTGATCAGAGATGCAGCCAAGAGGCCCATGATCACTCTGGATGAACTGCAGAGATCTACAGCTGAGGTGGGAGACTCTGTCCATAGGACAACAATCAGTCGTATATTGCACAAATCTGGCCTTTCTGAAAGTGTCAAGAAGAAAGCCATTTCTTAAAGATATCCATAAAAAGTGTCGGTTAAAGTTTGCCACAAGCCACCTGGGAGACACGCCAAACATGTGGAAGAAGGTGCTCTGGTCAGATGAAACCAAAATTGAACTTTTTGGCAACAATGCAAAACGTTATGTTTGGCGTAAAAGCAACACAGCTCATCACCCTGAACACACCATCCCTACTGTCAAACATGGTGGTGGCAGCATCATGGTTTGGGCCTGCTTTTCTTCAGCAGGGACAGGGAAGATGGTTAAAATTGATGGGAAGATGGATGGAGCCAAATACAGGACCATTCTGGAAGAACCTGATGGAGTCTGCAAAAGACCTGAGACTGGGACGGAGATTTGTCTTCCAACAAGACAATGATCCAAAACATAAAGCAAAATCTACAATGGAATGGTTCAAAAATAAACATATCCAGGTGTTAGAATGGCCAAGTCAAAGTCCAGACCTGAATCCAATCGAGAATCTGTGGAAAGAACTGAAAACTGCTGTTCACAAATGCTCTCCATCCAACCTCACTGAGCTCGAGCTGTTTTGCAAGGCGGAATGGGAAAAAATGTCAGTCTCTCGATGTGCAAAACTGATAGAGACATACCCCAAGCGACTTACAGCTGTAATCGCAGCAAAAGGTGGCGCTACAAAGTATTAACTTAAGGGGGCTGAATAATTTTGCACGCCCAATTTTTCAGTTTTTGATTTGTTAAAAAAGTTTGAAATATCCAATAAATGTCGTTCCACTTCATGATTGTGTCCCACTTGTTGATTCTTCACAAAAAAATACAGTTTTATATCTTTATGTTTGAAGCCTGAAATGTGGCAAAAGGTCGCAAAGTTCAAGGGGGCGAATACTTTCGCAAGGCACTGTATATTTAACCCCTTTTTTGGGTAGGCACAAAACCACCTTCATACTTCCATAATTTTTCTGAAACCGATACTGGTTAACTTCAGATGAGTCATTGAGCAAAATGGAGAAAATCTCCCCTTTCCATAGTGGTCACAACCATTCAGACGCTACAGACGTTTTGTGAGATCTTCTGACATCTCCCCTTTCCATAGTGGTCACAACCATTCAGACGCTACAGACGTTTTGTGAGAACTTCTGACAAACACCGCTCTAGCTCTGCCACCTTTCACCGCAGAACCACGACATCGGCGGATGCAGTGGATTGAGACGCATCCAATGCAACAACAAAAAAGATATTTAGCTTAAACTGACTGATTTTGATGGCGATATGTTTTATTATGTTACTTAGACCGGTGCAATCAACTCTAGGGTGTCTTATTATTAGGCCCATACATTTAATTTTCAGGCGCTCAGTAGAGATCCTCTCCAGAATGTCATGGTGTAATTCACACTCTGCAAAACAGACTCACTAAGTCTTTTAATGTTCTCTCACAACTCACAAAATGCTGCTAATTTTAAAAAACAGAATAACACGTGTGTGATTTAAGCCGCTTGTATATTCAATGTTTCTGGTATTCAATCAAATGTACAAATGTTCAATTCACATCATTCATACTATTGCGGAAAGAGACATTTCATTGTTGATGTCGTCAAATAATCTTGTGGGATATTTCACATTTAAGGAGGAAGGGGAAAATCTACTGAAAACATAAAATATTGGTAGACTTCGAGATTTTAGTCACGGACAGTGCTATTCGCAAACACTATCATCAGATACACTAGGCTACAATACTGTAGGCCTAATAATGGTTAAAATAATTGACTGCTGGTCTTTAATATCTGCTGCACATTTTTATATTGTATTCCATTTCCAGCAAGACTATTCAAGCCATCGACTCACTAATGGATGAAGAGCGCTTGGCAAAGGCCATCTGTAATCGGCTGGCATCACGGCACATCTACATCACAGTCAGAACACAGTTGAAGAAACTTGCCTGGACTTGAAGAAAGGAAGGGGACCGACAGACACAGATGTCAGGACATTAACCTGTGTGTTCTCGTTTTGTACTGTTCTGTAGTTTCGACCCAATGATTCATCTGATGACTACCTTCCCGTCATGCAGGCCCAGGCATGGATCAAAGCTGGCGAGAAATTCAATGACGCCATCTTCACAGATGTATCAACTGTGGCCCTTGAGCAATTTGCTCAAAATTGCTACAGAAAAAAAGGAAGATGATCAAGCAAGCAGAGTCCCAAGCATCCCATCAAACTAAATGTGAGGAAGGGGACTATTTCTCACCAGGGACCAGGCCCATACTTGATTTTTGATAGTAAGTTTAACATTTACAAAGCAAAAGGTATATAATATATTGTAGCCTACACCTCACGGACTGCTGTGTTCAACAATAATTCACAGTTGCCTCTTTTCAAGTATCATGGCTCGAGCTTTCTTTGAAGATATGATGTACCCTATGTCAGAGAGGTGTTTCTGGGACCACATTTCTTTCAAGGTAAGATTATAGCTTTGATTTGTTTTGATATGTTTAGGCCTATTTACATGTATATTTCTAGTATTGTACCTAATGTCGGCTGTTAGGCTAAATGTCTTTTCTCCAAATGCAGACAATGACCCAAAACACACCGTCGCCCAGGTTTGCATTGCAAATGAGGACATAAACTGGGTCAAGATGCCAGCAGAGTAAGTAGACATTTATGTAGTAAAATACAAAATACCTACAACACCCATGGTAGGCCTACAGTATATCTAAAAACACATTTTTGTTCCCATCTCTACATGTATTAGGTCTCCTGATTTAAACCCGATCGAACTAGTTTGGCATCAACTGAAAACATTAATCCGTAACTCTGCCAAGCCTACAAGCAAAGAAACTGATAAAGGCCATGAAGACGTTTTGGCTTGAGAAATTAACACAACAAATGCATCAAGCATCTCAGCAAGGTTTTACCCGTGGTTGTGGAGCTGGGGGGAAGTGCAACTAAAATGTAGTTTAAATAAATATTTCTCCTCATTTTATTACATGAAGGCATAAAGATGTTGATGAAGACCTGTTAGGGCCAAATTGGGGGATTTTCACACCTACAGCGGCCGGGCTATGAAGAGGATTGTCCTGGTAATAGGAAACATTGTTTGCATGATGGGCTACACCTGTGAGTACACTTGTGAAAAACCAGTTTTCAAAACGCCTCCAGCTGTCCATCACTACTGTAAATAAAAACACAATCTTGTTTACATTCTTTCTTTAACCACAATGCCACAAATCATTTGCATCTACCTTTCCAATTACTTTTAGAGTTTGGGATTTACATATGTGCACCGAGAAGATCTAATAATAATCGCTTTGTAAATAAGGATGCATTATGAAAGAAATGAAATGCACAAGAGACTGTGGGAATATTTTCCCTTTGAGACTATAAAAATCTCTTCAACTATTTGGACATCTACATGGCTCGCCGCCAATAATTACATTCAGAGTATTGGAGGATTCTACATTAATATCCAAGGGGCATTTGTTGTTAGAGCAAATCTGGAAAATGACGTGCGCAAGAGATGGGGGAATATTTTTCCTTTTAGAGAATATTAAACAGACATTCAATGACATCAGCAAGAGATATGCTGGACCCAATGTCAGAGGTGTTTCTGGGACCACATCGTGTCTATTGACCTGCTAATAGCACTTGTGAAAAACAAGTGTTTGAAAACATTAACGATATTTCAGAGCTTATTTTGTTTCCAAATAACAGAACGTTACTGGCTGTAGTAGAGAATTGAAAACCTATTTTAAATTCCTACACATAGTATACAAGATTGATTTTAAGAAATGTAGCTTAATTAATTTGATTAATATGCCAAGAAAAACGAAACCCTCAGGAAAATATACGTGACCTTTATTTAACTAGGCAAGTCAGTTAAGAACAAATTCGTATTTACAATGACAGCCTACAACGGCGTATGGGATTCCCAATCACGGCCGGTTGTGATACAGCTAACCTAACTAAGAAATGCATTTGACGATACAATTCTCCCCCTACCCTCCTTCATGGCAAGAATATATTGTCCTGCAAATAGCCCATAATGGCGCTGTACAAATGACCGGTTTGGAGTAGGCGACAGTACTACAGTAAGAACAAAATAATCCTAACATTTTGTCACAAGAATTGTCAATCCCAATGATAACAATCACTATAGCTTTGACCAATTCCCCCTAGGTTGTAAAGCTAGGGTTAATAACAATTAGGCAAAGTCTCAGATTCTGCAAAAGGTTCGTTGTAGTTTATTCATGAGAGCTCTAAAAACCATATAATGCGCATAGCCTTTTCTATAACTCCTACAAGCACAACTGTTCCTCCCTGGATGGAGGAACTTTCTCCCTGTCCTTGGTCTCACAGGACCAAAACATGTCTGTCAGTTCCTCTTTATCACACACAAACACAAATGTTTCCACTGTCTCACAATATTCTAGTATTATGTCTAAACATACTATATTGTCTAAGCTTCTGTAACTATTAGGGTGAAATACTTTAGTCATTACTCTTAATGTCATTCAGATTAGTTTATTATTACTTTAAACATATACATTCCCATTCACAGTCCCACACCCTAATTGTAGTCGAACAAACATCCACACGGAGATTCAGGGAAAATAAAAATCTCAATGATTTATCAAGACCAGTCCGCGTGCTTGTCTCGACCTGTCTTTTCCCCTCACCTCTACCATTCATTTTGAAATAGTATTTTCCAGTAAGCAACAATGTTTACATACATTAGCCTACTTTATTTCAATATTTCTGTCATTCAGAGATATTTCTTCATTATGGATCCATATGGAAAATGACATGTGCAAGAGAAGGTGGACATAGTTTTCCTTTTAGAGACTAATAATAATAATAATAATAATATGGCATCCAGGTCAGGATAACCAAAACATTTCTTTATTAAAAGACGATCAGAAAGAATGTTGGTACTTATTTATTTTGATTCAAAGCCATAAGTGAGTCACTCAGCTTGATGTAGGTGCCGAGGCTATATGACTGAGTCACTCAGCTTTATGTAGGTGCCGAGGCTATATGACTGAGTCACTCAGCTTTATGTAGGTGTTGAGGCTATATGACTGAGTCACTCAGCTTTATGTAGGTGATGAGGCTATATGACTGAGTCACTCAGCTTTATGTAGGTGATGAGGCTATATGACTGAGTCACTCAGCTTTATGTAGGTGCCGAGGCTATATGACTGAGTCACTCAGCTTTATGTAGGTGCCGAGGCTATATGACTGAGTCACTCAGCTTTATGTAGGTGCCGAGGCTATATGACTGAGTCACTCAGCTTTATGTAGGTGCCGAGGCTATATGACTGAGTCACTCAGCTTTATGTAGGTGAGGAGCTATATGACTGAGTCACTCAGCTTTATGTAGGTGCCGAGGCTATATGACTGAGTCACTCAGCTTGATGTAGGTGCCGAGGCTATATGACTGAGTCACTCAGCTTGATGTAGGTGCCGAGGCTATATGACTGAGTCACTCAGCTTGATGTAGGTGCCGAGGCTATATGACTGAGTCACTCAGCTTTATGTAGGTGAGGCTATATGACTGAGTCACTCAGCTTTATGTAGGTGCCGAGGCTATATGACTGAGTCACTCAGCTTGATGTAGGTGCCGAGGCTATATGACTGAGTCACTCAGCTTGATGTAGGTGCCGAGGCTATATGACTGAGTCACTCAGCTTTATGTAGGTGCCGAGGCTATATGACTGAGTCACTCAGCTTTATGTAGGTGCCGAGGCTATATGACTGAGTCACTCAGCTTTATGTAGGTGCCGAGGCTATATGACTGAGTCACTCAGCTTTATGTAGGTGCCGAGGCTATATGACTGAGTCACTCAGCTTTATGTAGGTGCCGAGGCTATATGACTGAGTCACTCAGCTTGATGTAGGTGCCGAGGCTATATGACTGAGTCACTCAGCTTTATGTAGGTGCCGAGGCTATATGACTGAGTCACTCAGCTTTATGTAGGTTATCGAGGCTATATGACTGAGTCACTCAGCTTTATGTAGGTGCCGAGGCTATATGACTGAGTCACTCAGCTTGATGTAGGTGCCGAGGCTATATGACTGAGTCACTCAGCTTGATGTAGGTGCCGAGGCTATATGACTGAGTCACTCAGCTTGATGTAGGTGCCGAGGCTATATGACTGAGTCACTCAGCTTGATGTAGGTGCCGAGGCTATATGACTGAGTCACTCAGCTTTATGTAGGTGCCGAGGCTATATGACTGAGTCACTCAGCTTGATGTAGGTGCCGAGGCTATATGACTGAGTCACTCAGCTTGATGTAGGTGCCGAGGCTATATGACTGAGTCACTCAGCTTGATGTAGGTGCCGAGGCTATATGACTGAGTCACTCAGCTTTATGTAGGTGCCGAGGCTATATGACTGAGTCACTCAGCTTGATGTAGGTGCCGAGGCTATATGACTGAGTCACTCAGCTTTATGTAGGTGCCGAGGCTATATGACTGAGTCACTCAGCTTGATGTAGGTGCCGAGGCTATATGACTGAGTCACTCAGCTTTATGTAGGTACAGAGGCTATATGACTGAGTCACTCAGCTTTATGTAGGTGATGAGGCTATATGACTGAGTCACTCAGCTTTATGTAGGTGATGAGGCTATATGACTGAGTCACTCAGCTTTATGTAGGTGATGAGGCTATATGACTGAGTCACTCAGCTTGATGTAGGTGCCGAGGCTATATGACTGAGTCACTCAGCTTTATGTAGGTGCCGAGGCTATATGACTGAGTCACTCAGCTTTATGTAGGTGCCGAGGCTATATGACTGAGTCACTCAGCTTTATGTAGGTGCTGAGGCTATATGACTGAGTCACTCAGCTTTATGTAGGTGAGGCTATATGACTGAGTCACTCAGCTTTATGTAGGTGACTGAGTCACTCAGCTTGATGTAGGTGCCGAGGCTATATGACTGAGTCACTCAGCTTTATGTAGGTGCTGAGGCTATATGACTGAGTCACTCAGCTTGATGTAGGTGCCGAGGCTATATGACTGAGTCACTCAGCTTTATGTAGGTGCCGAGGCTATATGACTGAGTCACTCAGCTTGATGTAGGTGCCGAGGCTATATGACTGAGTCACTCAGCTTTATGTAGGTGCCGAGGCTATATGACTGAGTCACTCAGCTTGATGTAGGTGCCGAGGCTATATGACTGAGTCACTCAGCTTGATGTAGGTGCCGAGGCTATATGACTGAGTCACTCAGCTTTATGTAGGTGATGAGGCTATATGACTGAGTCACTCAGCTTTATGTAGGTGATGAGGCTATATGACTGAGTCACTCAGCTTTATGTAGGTGCTGAGGCTATATGACTGAGTCACTCAGCTTGATGTAGGTGCCGAGTCTATATGACTGAGTCACTCAGCTTTATGTAGGTGCCGAGGCTATATGACTGAGTCACTCAGCTTTATGTAGGTGCCGAGGCTATATGACTGAGTCACTCAGCTTTATGTAGGTGCTGAGGCTATATGACTGAGTCACTCAGCTTTATGTAGGTGAGGCTATATGACTGAGTCACTCAGCTTTATGACTGAGTCACTCAGCTTGATGTAGGTGCCGAGGCTATATGACTGAGTCACTCAGCTTTATGTAGGTGCCGAGGCTATATGACTGAGTCACTCAGCTTTATGTAGGTGCTGAGGCTATATGACTGAGTCACTCAGCTTTATGTAGGTGCTGAGGCTATATGACTGAGTCACTCAGCTTTATGTAGGTGAGGCTATATGACTGAGTCACTCAGCTTTATGTAGGTGAGGTTATATGACTGAGTCACTCAGCTTGATGTAGGTGCCGAGGCTATATGACTGAGTAACTCAGCTTTTTGTAGGTGCCGAGGCTATATGACTGAGTCACTCAGCTTGATGTAGGTGCCGAGGCTATATAAGTGAGTCACTCAGCTTGATGTAGGTGCCGAGGCTATATGACTGAGTCACTCAGCTTTATGTAGGTGCCGAGGCTATATGACTGAGTCACTCAGCTTGATGTAGGTGCCGAGGCTATATGACTGAGTCACTCAGCTTGATGTAGGTGCCGAGGCTATATAAGTGAGTCACTCAGCTTGATGTAGGTGCCGAGGCTATATGACTGAGTCACTCAGCTTGATGTAGATGTAGGAGTCACTCAGCTTGATGTAGGTGCTATATGACTGAGTCACTCAGCTTGATGTAGGTGCCGGGGCTATATGACTGAGTCACTCAGCTTGATGTAGGTGCCGAGGCTATATGACTGAGTCACTCAGCTTGATGTAGGTGCCGAGGCTATAAGACTGAGTCACTCAGCTTTATGTAGGTGCCGAGGCTATATGACTGAGTCACTCAGCTTGATGTAGGTGCCGAGGCTATATGACTGAGTCACTCAGCTTTATGTAGGTGAGGTTATATGACTGAGTCACTCAGCTTGATGTAGGTGCCGAGGCTATATGACTGAGTCACTCAGCTTTATGTAGGTGATGAGGCTATATGACTGAGTCACTCAGCTTTATGTAGGTGATGAGGCTATATGACTGAGTCACTCAGCATTATGTAGGTGATGAGGCTATATGACTGAGTCACTCAGCTTTATGTAGGTGCCGAGGCTATATGACTGAGTCACTCAGCTTGATGTAGGTGCCGAGGCTATATGACTGAGTCACTCAGCTTGATGTAGGTGCCGAGGCTATATGACTGAGTCACTCAGCTTGATGTAGGTGCCGAGGCTATATGACTGAGTCACTCAGCTTTATGTAGGTGCCGAGGCTATATGACTGAGTCACTCAGCTTTATGTAGGTGCCGAGGCTATATGACTGAGTCACTCAGCTTGATGTAGGTGCCGAGGCTATATGACTGAGTCACTCAGCTTGATGTAGGTGCCGAGGCTATATGACTGAGTCACTCAGCTTTATGTAGGTGATGAGGCTATATGACTGAGTCACTCAGCTTTATGTAGGTGATGAGGCTATATGACTGAGTCACTCAGCTTGATGTAGGTGCCGAGGCTATATGACTGAGTCACTCAGCTTTATGTAGGTGCCGAGGCTATATGACTGAGTCACTCAGCTTTATGTAGGTGAGGCTATATGACTGAGTCACTCAGCTTTATGTAGGTGCCGAGGCTATATGACTGAGTCACTCAGCTTGATGTAGGTGCCGAGGCTATATGACTGAGTCACTCAGCTTGATGTAGGTGCCGAGGCTATATGACTGAGTCACTCAGCTTGATGTAGGTGATGAGGCTATATGACTGAGTCACTCAGCTTGATGTAGGTGCCGAGGCTATATGACTGAGTCACTCAGCTTTATGTAGGTGCCGAGGCTATATGACTGAGTCACTCAGCTTTATGTAGGTGCTGAGGCTATATGACTGAGTCACTCAGCTTTATGTAGGTGAGGCTATATGACTGAGTCACTCAGCTTGATGTAGGTGCCGAGGCTATATGACTGAGTCACTCAGCTTTATGTAGGTGCCGAGGCTATATGACTGAGTCACTCAGCTTTATGTAGGTGCTGAGGCTATATGACTGAGTCACTCAGCTTTATGTAGGTGAGGCTATATGACTGAGTCACTCAGCTTTATGTAGGTGAGGTTATACGACTGAGTCACTCAGCTTGATGTAGGTGCCGAGGCTATATGACTGAGTCACTCAGCTTTATGTAGGTGCTGAGGCTATATGACTGAGTCACTCAGCTTGATGTAGGTGCCGAGGCTATATGACTGAGTCACTCAGCTTTATGTAGGTGCCGAGGCTATATGACTGAGTCACTCAGCTTGATGTAGGTGCCGAGGCTATATGACTGAGTCACTCAGCTTGATGTAGGTGCCGAGGCTATATGACTGAGTCACTCAGCTTGATGTAGGTGCCGAGGCTATATGACTGAGTCACTCAGCTTGATGTAGGTGCCGAGGCTATATGACTGAGTCACTCAGCTTTATGTAGGTGATGAGGCTATATGACTGAGTCACTCAGCTTTATGTAGGTGATGAGGCTATATGACTGAGTCACTCAGCTTTATGTAGGTGATGAGGCTATATGACTGAGTCACTCAGCTTGATGTAGGTGCCGAGGCTATATGACTGAGTCACTCAGCTTTATGTAGGTGATGAGGCTATATGACTGAGTCACTCAGCTTTATGTAGGTGCCGAGGCTATATGACTGAGTCACTCAGCTTTATGTAGGTGCTGAGGCTATATGACTGAGTCACTCAGCTTTATGTAGGTGAGGCTATATGACTGAGTCACTCAGCTTGATGTAGGTGCCGAGGCTATATGACTGAGTCACTCAGCTTTATGTAGGTGCTGAGGCTATATGACTGAGTCACTCAGCTTTATGTAGGTGAGGCTATATGACTGAGTCACTCAGCTTTATGTAGGTGAGGTTATATGACTGAGTCACTCAGCTTGATGTAGGTGCCGAGGCTATATGACTGAGTCACTCAGCTTTTGTAGGTGCCGAGGCTATATGACTGAGTCACTCAGCTTTATGTAGGTGCCGAGGCTATATGACTGAGTCACTCAGCTTGATGTAGGTGCCGAGGCTATATAAGTGAGTCACTCAGCTTGATGTAGGTGCCGAGGCTATATGACTGAGTCACTCAGCTTTATGTAGGTGCCGAGGCTATATGACTGAGTCACTCAGCTTGATGTAGGTGCCGAGGCTATATGACTGAGTCACTCAGCTTGATGTAGGTGCCGAGGCTATATGACTGAGTCACTCAGCTTGATGTAGGTGCCGAGGCTATATGACTGAGTCACTCAGCTTTATGTAGGTGAGGTTATATGACTGAGTCATTTAGCTTGATGTAGGTGCCGAGGCTATATGACTGAGTCACTCAGCTTTATGTAGGTGATGAGGCTATATGACTGAGTCACTCAGCTTTATGTAGGTGATGAGGCTATTTGACTGAGTCACTCAGCATTATGTAGGTGATGAGGCTATATGACTGAGTCACTCAGCTTGATGTAGGTGCCGAGGCTATATGACTGAGTCACTCAGCTTTATGTAGGTGCCGAGGCTATATGACTGAGTCACTCAGCTTTATGTAGGTGCCGAGGCTATATGACTGAGTCACTCAGCTTTATGTAGGTGCCGAGGCTATATGACTGAGTCACTCAGCTTGATGTAGGTGCCGAGGCTATATGACTGAGTCACTCAGCTTGATGTAGGTGCCGAGGCTATATGACTGAGTCACTCAGCTTTATGTAGGTGCCGAGGCTATATGACTGAGTCACTCAGCTTGATGTAGGTGCCGAGGCTATATGACTGAGTCACTCAGCTTGATGTAGGTGCCGAGGCTATATGACTGAGTCACTCAGCTTTATGTAGGTGATGAGGCTATATGACTGAGTCACTCAGCTTTATGTAGGTGATGAGGCTATATGACTGAGTCACTCAGCTTTATGTAGGTGATGAGGCTATATGACTGAGTCACTCAGCTTGATGTAGGTGCCGAGGCTATATGACTGAGTCACTCAGCTTTATGTAGGTGCCGAGGCTATATGACTGAGTCACTCAGCTTTATGTAGGTGAGGCTATATGACTGAGTCACTCAGCTTTATGTAGGTGCCGAGGCTATATGACTGAGTCACTCAGCTTGATGTAGGTGCCGAGGCTATATGACTGAGTCACTCAGCTTGATGTAGGTGCCGAGGCTATATGACTGAGTCACTCAGCTTGATGTAGGTGATGAGGCTATATGACTGAGTCACTCAGCTTGATGTAGGTGCCGAGGCTATATGACTGAGTCACTCAGCTTTATGTAGGTGCCGAGGCTATATGACTGAGTCACTCAGCTTTATGTAGGTGCTGAGGCTATATGACTGAGTCACTCAGCTTTATGTAGGTGAGGCTATATGACTGAGTCACTCAGCTTTATGTAGGTGAGGTTATACGACTGAGTCACTCAGCTTGATGTAGGTGCCGAGGCTATATGACTGAGTCACTCAGCTTTATGTAGGTGCTGAGGCTATATGACTGAGTCACTCAGCTTTATGTAGGTGAGGCTATATGACTGAGTCACTCAGCTTTATGTAGGTGAGGTTATATGACTGAGTCACTCAGCTTGATGTAGGTGCCGAGGCTATATGACTGAGTCACTCAGCTTGATGTAGGTGCCGAGGCTATATGACTGAGTCACTCAGCTTTATGTAGGTGCCGAGGCTATATGACTGAGTCACTCAGCTTGATGTAGGTGCCGAGGCTATATGACTGAGTCACTCAGCTTTATGTAGGTGAGGCTATATGACTGAGTCACTCAGCTTTATGTAGGTGCCGAGGCTATATGACTGAGTCACTCAGCTTGATGTAGGTGCCGAGGCTATATAAGTGAGTCACTCAGCTTGATGTAGGTGCCGAGGCTATATGACTGAGTCACTCAGCTTTATGTAGGTGCCGAGGCTATATGACTGAGTCACTCAGCTTGATGTAGGTGCCGAGGCTATATGACTGAGTCACTCAGCTTGATGTAGGTGCCGAGGCTATATGACTGAGTCACTCAGCTTGATGTAGGTGCCGAGGCTATATGACTGAGTCACTCAGCTTGATGTAGGTGCCGAGGCTATATAAGTGAGTCACTCAGCTTGATGTAGGTGCCGAGGCTATATGACTGAGTCACTCAGCTTGATGTAGATGCCGAGGCTATATAAGTGAGTCACTCAGCTTGATGTAGGTGCCGGGGCTATATGACTGAGTCACTCAGCTTGATGTAGGTGCCGGGGCTATATGACTGAGTCACTCAGCTTGATGTAGGTGCCGGGGCTATATGACTGAGTCACTCAGCTTGATGTAGGTGCCGAGGCTATATGACTGAGTCACTCAGCTTTATGTAGGTGAGGTTATATGACTGAGTCACTCAGCTTTATGTAGGTGATGAGGCTATATGACTGAGTCACTCAGCTTTATGTAGGTGATGAGGCTATATGACTGAGTCACTCAGCTTGATGTAGGTGCCGAGGCTATATGACTGAGTCACTCAGCTTTATGTAGGTGCCGAGGCTATATGACTGAGTCACTCAGCTTTATGTAGGTGAGGTTATACGACTGAGTCACTCAGCTTGATGTAGGTGCCGAGGCTATATGACTGAGTCACTCAGCTTTATGTAGGTGCTGAGGCTATATGACTGAGTCACTCAGCTTTATGTAGGTGAGGCTATATGACTGAGTCACTCAGCTTTATGTAGGTGAGGTTATATGACTGAGTCACTCAGCTTGATGTAGGTGCCGAGGCTATATGACTGAGTCACTCAGCTTTATGTAGGTGCCGAGGCTATATGACTGAGTCACTCAGCTTTATGTAGGTGCCGAGGCTATATGACTGAGTCACTCAGCTTTATGTAGGTGCTGAGGCTATATGACTGAGTCACTCAGCTTTATGTAGGTGAGGCTATATGACTGAGTCACTCAGCTTTATGTAGGTGAGGTTATATGACTGAGTCACTCAGCTTGATGTAGGTGCCGAGGTTATATGACTGAGTCACTCAGCTTGATGTAGGTGCCGAGGCTATATAAGTGAGTCACTCAGCTTGATGTAGGTGCCGAGGCTATATGACTGAGTCACTCAGCTTGATGTAGGTGCCGAGGCTATATGACTGAGTCACTCAGCTTGATGTAGGTGCCGAGGCTATATAAGTGAGTCACTCAGCTTGATGTAGGTGCCGAGGCTATATGACTGAGTCACTCAGCTTGATGTAGATGCCGATATAATTGGCTCATATGTAGGTGATATGACTCACTCAGCTTGATGTAGGTGCCGGGGCTATATGACTGAGTCACTCAGCTTGATGTAGGTGCCGGGGCTATATGA